>NC_058116.1:1800000-2100000 GCF_914725855.1 Thunnus albacares | reverse complement strand
TTTTGTATATTTCCTTAAAAAAATGACGCTTATTCGATCATCAAAACAGTCGATTGATAGCTGATAAATCTGTTGATTGACCAATCAAATCATTGACTAATCATTGTAGCTCAAAATATGGGGTTAACTTTACCCAGAGCCCATAGTCTAGAAAACCACCCAAGACAAGGGTTGTTTTGACACAGTAATGTAAAAAATAGCACTACCACAGGGTCAAATGTGTGCTGCCTGGGAGGAGACAGTGCCTTAAAAAAAAGTCATGGATCAAAAGTCTCTTGTGTGATTAAACACCACAGATTACATGACAGCCTGTAACATATTTGCCGGCAGTATACTCTACAAGATGTGCGCTGAAGATGCATATCTGTTTTTTGGTGGTTATACAGTAAGTCCCTCCTCCCAGCTACACAACTCTGCTGTATGTTCACATCAGTACAACTCAGATGATTCAATACATCTACAAATACAGTACACGGTACATGAATGCAATACAGTTGATATGATATAAATGATGCGGATAAATGTGTGGGCAAAATGCAAACATCAGTATGCTAACATTTCATGGCAATCCAATCAATAGTTACTGAGACATTTCAGTCTGCATCAAATTGGTGGACCGACAGACCGACATTGACCTACCATGCTGCTAATGTGCTAAATATTACATCAATAACCAAACATGCTGCTGTCACAGATGTTGGTTAAGAGCAGTTTGACAAAGCAGAACATTTCAGAAGCATTTGCAGTGGTTTATTACCACTGATAAAGTCACACAGTACATTCAGACAGGAAGAATTCATAAACTGGATAAAAGTTAACAAGTGTGACGCTCCTCCGTAAACCACATTCTGGACAATATTTTATCCATTTAAAAATGACAGTATGTGATCCTAAAGTTGCTTTCAGACAGTGAGTGGTTACTGCTGCTTCTGTTACAGGTGACATTTGGGTTCTGTATTTTGATTGGGCAACAGCAGGAACTCCCTCACCATGGCACCCAGCTACAACTGATCCTAATAACCTCCTTTACCATATGATACAGAATGCTGCGATCCACCTTCTCTAATGTCATCATGTAGCTAAGTAAAGCAGGTTGTAGTTTAAAACAGAGGAGGTGGTTAGCAATATGACACAACTGATATAGCAAGTTTAGCTAACAAATATTTTTTTATTGTCCCAGAGTGAATAATGCAACTTCAGAGCTGATGTTGCTCCGAAACGTAAAAACCCTTTATCTTCATTGAGGTTTGTGTTCTCTGAAGATTTTTCTCATTCAGGGAACTCAAATGAATTTCTGTATAATTTACGTCAGCGTGGTTTCAGTGGTTGCCATCGTCCCACAGTGAGCCGCAGCAGCAAGTTGATGAAATTCAAGAATCAGCAACTCAGACTGCAGCGGCAGATAGCTGTGCAGCTGCACACTCTATCTCTCCTTGCTGCTGGCCCAAATGAACATTGAAACATGTTTTTCTTGCTGTAATCATTCCTCTTGTTCATACTGACCATTAGAACATCCCTTCATGATGCACTTACAATGGAAGTGATGGAGGACAAAATCCACAGTCCTCCTTCTGTACAAAAATGTATTTAAAAGTTTATCTGAGGTTGATATGAAACTTCACTATCTGACTAACTCAGACCGCTGAAGCCTCATATAAGCTTCAGATCAACCTTTAAATGTATGTTTGCACTAAATGTGTGGACACACTGTGGATTTTGTCCTCCATCACTTCCATTGAAAGCACATTTGAAGGGGATCACACACATGAAAATTGTGAAGCTGTCCTTCAATAGACAACATCAAGTCAGTAAGATTACTATATACATCCTTTTGTCATGTGTTGTATCATTGACGTATTGTTTACTTTTTCCACAGTCACTGACAATATGCCGTCAGGTTCTGTTGTAATGTTATTAAACTGTTTTGAACACTCTCACAGAGTTTATTTTTCAGGCTGTGAATTAAAACCTCAGAATCACACATAAGCTCTACGAGCAGTCTTAAATGAACACAGAGGACTTCCTTCTGTCTGTTAACCTGCAGCTTCATTAAGCTAACGAGCACCAATTAATTATGTTAATGAGCTGCAGTTAAAATCTCTCCTGGAGGGAACCTGATAGTCTGTTAACGAGCTTAAGGCTGAGAGACAATCTGATTGGCTCAAACAGCCGTTAGAGCCAGGGTGTGTATGTATGTGTGTGTGTGTATGTGGAGGGGGGTCTCATCCTGAATTTTATCTCTCTGCGGCCCTGACCTGCTTATCTCTGACAAGTACACACACAGACACACAGACACACATGCATACATAAGACCTTGTCCCTTTCTGGTCCCCTGCCAGACAGGAAAAGATCTGGTTCTGACTGTTATGCGTGTGTGTGTGTGTGTGTGTGTGTGTGTGTGTGTGTGTATGTGTGTGGGTATGTGTGTGTTGTATGTGTTCAGCTGTTAGCTTCCTCTCTGTGACCTCCTGTGGTGGGTGTGTATGGTTTCAGGAGGAAGAAAGTTATAACGGGTTCACATCATCCCTAATGAATCTCCTGTGTATGTGTGTGTGTGTGTCAGCTGGAATGAAGTTGGATTTGTGTTGACAGACAATTTAACAGCAAGCTCATAAAGCATTAAAGCCAAAAACATTATAAACCAGTATAATGTGTTCATTTACTGATCAGAATGTGTAGTTTAATGCAGATAAAAGCCATCATCTAATGGCATCCAAACCAAAGTTAGATCCACAATCATCTAATGCCATCAGCGCTGAAGTTAGAGGACGCCCTGATAGCCTACTGGTTAAAACATATATATGCTGTATAACCGCAACGTCCACACTTTGATTCCAGTTATGCATGTCATACCTCTCTCTACCCATGTTTCCTGACTCTCAAAAATGCCCAAGATAAAATCTAAAAAAAAAAAAAAGACCCCACTGAAGTTAGACCCACAATCAACTAATCACGTGTCTTTGCTGCCGGTCATGCTGCCTGGAGCAAATTTGTATGTATTCACAATCTCTCACAGTTCCTTATTGACTTTGTATGCAAAGTCAATGTATTTTTTTCATTGCATGTAGTCTGAGTGTGACCCACACTGAAGTTGGATCCACAACTGTCAAATGGCATCAACAGTGATGTCAGACCAACAATCTTCTAATATTTCAGGACTAAACTTAAAATACAATTGACTTTGTATGCAAATGCACTGCATTAAAATTACCTTCTCTTTCAGTCTGAGCACATCTTTGGACTGTCTGATCTGTCTAAACTGTTAATTTATACCCACAATCCACTAACCTCCACACTGAAGTGAGACCCACAACAGCCTAATCACTCATCTTTGCCTCAAATTTGCCTCACCGACAGCGAATTTGTGTATATTCACAACCACTTCTTTCCATTACCATCTTTCCATATACTCTGTATACATACTGTACATGGTACACCTAAATTTCACTTCAACACTGAAGTTAGATCTACAATCACCTAAAGGCATCAGCACTGAAGTTAGACACACAATCGTCTTATCACTCGTCTTCACCTCAGTTTGCATCATCTATAACAAATATATACATATTTGCGACAACTTGCATCGACTTCCATTGACTTTGTACACAGTCGGGCTGAGTCTACAGTTCACTTTGTGGTCATTATGAAAACACATTTTTTCATAATGACCATGAATTGTCCAGATACTCTGACAGAACAAAAGTGTCCATTTCAAAAAGTCTTTTCACTCTTACAACATCCTCCAGCAAAAATAACTTCTGTAGTTTACAGAATTAGTTTTATAGAATAACCTTTTTGAAATCACATCACCACTGTAGACCCACAAGTAAACCCTCAAAAATGAATTGGAACAAAATGCATGAAATGAAAAGTTTCTGAAGAATTTCTTTCCATTGAGTGAGATACTCACTCATTCATCTTATTTGGGACGGGAAATGATGATGTCAATGTTAAGAGAACAGAGACTGATGATGATGTCAGTGTTAAGAGGACAGAGACTGCAGTGTGATGTCTTGGCTTTTAACTGCAGAACACCCCCCCCCCCCCTCTCTTTCTCTCTCTCTCACACACACACACACACTCTCTCTCATTAACAGCTGTGTCGTCTCCCGCAGCTCTCTGACTGGTTTCCAACTGTTGCTGATTCATTAACACCTCTGCTGGAGGTGGAGTGATGCTATGTGCTAGAACTGTTCTCTTAGGTCCGTTTTCTCAGCCTGTCTGTCCTCTAAGCTGTGTCTCGTTGTGTGTTGTCAGGCGGTGTCTAACGCACACACAGCTGTAGTTCATCATGAAATAATCTTATCTTCTTCAGTTCAGGCTTCTGGCCATATCAGTCAGCTCATCTTGAAATGTTGTGGGGTTGTTTGTGTTTACAAGTTCAAACTGTCCTCCCAACCACCAAGTCCTCCAAATGAAACGGTAAAATATGTAATTTGTAAGTGCCCTGCAAAATGATGACACTCTTAGTGGGAAGACATCATTTGTCAGTGCCTTCCAAAACTGTTACAAATCACCATTGCAAAAATAAAACTGTTTTCTGATCTATCACCGCTATGGTAAGGTAAGAAGGCAGGAAAGTACCATTGTTTACCATCAGCCTATTAATACACCTGGTAGACGTATCTTTTCATCCCTCACAGGTGGCGTTCATGTGACATCATCATCAAAGTGCTGTTGCTATTTTCTGCTACTTCGCTCTCTCTGCCGGCGATCACATGTAGATGGTCTAAGTCTCCCAGTACCAATATGTTGCTCACCAACAGCTCTGTGTGAAGAGAAGAAAGCCAGATGCCAGATGCTGAATTTAAATTACATCTCTCTTGGACAGAAAGTTAGCCCTTAAGTGAGTGATGTTGAGGATTTCAGCAACTTTGGCCTTCCTCTGAAGGAAGACTCCTCTCTGTCCCTCTGGTCCCGCAGTGGTTTGAGAGATTCCAATATTAGCAGCAGGACTGACCCACTGGATGGCTGTCTGCAGTCTGCATTGTGATCAACAGCTGCTGCTACCAGGGAGTCTAAACTTTCTCATCCTCATTGATGCAATACTTTTTTGGTGTTGTTTTCTCATTTTAGTACCGTGTAGTATTGTCATTTTAATATTTTGCCCTGCACAGATGTTAGGATGCTTTCCTGCCTGTTTGCTGGTGCTGCAATTGCTGTGACATGTTGACCTTGATGTATGGTTGCACGTTTTGCCTCGCCACCTTACCACTGCTGCTTTGCTTGGATAATTTGCTTTGTTTATCTTGCCTTATTTGGTTTTGGGTATATTTTGGTGAAGCTTTTATTGTAGCATTTTCTGGCCACATTATCAGTCAGTTATCAGTTATTGCTCTGACTTGTAATACATTTTCATCTTTACCAGTAGCATGTGGTGTATAAAAAGATGCTATAAAGTAAAATTTGACAGCTTGATGAAATGTCACATATTTAATCATTTTATCTCTGGACTGAACAGAGTCTAGTCTGGACAAGAATGGTATCAGTCCATCAGTCACTTTGTTTTGATAATCCTGATGTTCAAATCAGAGACAGAGTGATAGCGATGGTTGAAATGTGTATTTTTGTGTCATTCCGTGTGTGTCTTCCTATCATGTGACCTACATACCTCCAGGACCTTAAACCCATGACTGAAGACAGACTGTAGTGTAGAGACTGACCTCTTTTTGCTATTTGTCCTTCAGGAGTCACAAAATCACATGGTGACCTGGATGCAACATGGCTGTCACATGACACACACACACACACACACACACACAAACAGCCCCAAGATGAACACTTTGGTCCAGAGCAACATCTCATTTATTGATCAGATTTCTGTTTTCCAAATGACTTTCTCATGGACTTCCATGAGATTTACTGCAAACATTCATGGTCACCTCATGGTGGTGTCTCATTTCAGGATGACTCCTTGGGATCTGTGCCTCACCTGACAGATGACATTGCCTCTTTACACCCTATGAGTGCTCACTCTGGCAAGGTAGCAACACAGAAGGTCTCCCACTGTTAGATGTAGTCTGTGTCTCTCCCTATGTATCCTCCCAATATACAATTAAAAGCCTCATGACTTGGCTAGAAATTAAGTCAGAGAAAAAAGTGAGGGAGAGAAAAAAACTGCAACAGAGAGAGAGAGAGAGGGGCGAGCATAAAAGCCAAACTGAGACACATTACTTGTCTGTATATCATTTACTTACTAAATAAAATATATACAGATGAAACTCTCCGCTGTTGCCACACAGCAGATATCACGTGCCACTGAATGCTGTAATGTCCACAATGACAGAATCTGAGAACAGTTCACAAATATCACGCACGTTTGATTTGTGGGGATTCTCTCCAGAGCCAGTCAAACCCCCAGAACTGTAGATCACAGGTGATAAGGAGGCACTGCCAGGTGTGTCCTCTGGCTAGTGCCTCTGAGACCAGAACCGGCCAGATCAGCCAGTTGCAAGCCCCCTTCATGATGAACTTTAATAACCTTTGTGATCCCTTAACACCATCATCAGGTCAACATTTTAATGTGTCCAATATTTTGGTTTATAACCAAATACCTGCAAAACTACTGACATTCGCATCAGCCTCCACTGTACTTTGTGTTTAGTGCTATTTAGCAAATACTAGTATGCTAACATGCTAAACCAATATTGTGAACATGATTACTGACTATGGATTAGTACCAGGTGAAAGGCTGTATCTGACACTTGAATCGAACTTGCCTAAGTGTGGTCGAAATGTCAGTTATATAATAAATTCATTAGGGTTTAGTGTGCGATTATTTCCCCCTCGATAGTGGTGAATATTATGCCTGCTAAACATCAGCATGCTGGCATTGTCATTGTTAGCATGTTAGCATGCTAAGTACAGGCTCACACAGACACTAGCATGGGTGTGGACTCTAAAGTGGCCATTGATGTTGTAATCCATCAGAAAGCCCCCATTCATACATCAGAAAGGTGTGGGGGGGGGCTGCAGCTGACAGTTTCTGAAACGTTCTGAAACCGACAGTCCGACATTCATGCTCACTTCATTCAGTGATTGAACTTCTCTCTCAAATTCCTTTTTTCATTCATTACACACCTACTTCTGTCACTTGAGTACAAATTAGTGCAAGACTATAAATGCCTTTTAGGAGAGACTGTCTTGAAAATCCCTGTATTTAAACGATTAGAATGTCTCGTCCTTCTTTGTGATGTCCAGCTTTTCACTGAGCCTTCAATACTTTTGCCTTATGATGTGGTCAGATGACATATCGTATGAACTAGTTCTTTTGTAGCATTACTTGACCCTAAGGGGGTGTTCATATTGACATCAGCTCTGTGTGACAAAATGTAGTCCTCTCATTAATTCAAAGATAAAACAGTTATCACCCTGATAATTTTCCAGAGTTGTAAAATCCTGTCTGTGAGTATTACAAAGTGCTATGTGGTGTTTTCGTGTCTGATGCCGTGATGCATTCATCTCCAACTCACCTTCCTGGAATCTATTTCATTGCCTCACTGGTATAACAACACACCACCGCAGCCCCTTGTACTGTTGTAATGCAGGGCTGATTTAAAAAACGCAGCCCAGCTCATTCATTTGAGTGGGGGCAGTCTGTTGATGCAGTGGAGGTGCAGATGCAAAGAGCTCTGGCAAAGCAACTCAGGATAGTCTGACAAAAATGTTGAACATTGCTCAACTTTTGCTACAACGTGACATTATCCAGAAAGGCGCTGCAGTGGCTAAACACATACATACACACATTCCTGGAGGATTACTGATGTTGAGAAATGATGAGAAATGAAATACCAGTAATTGCTGCTGTGATAACTTTACAGAGTTATTAAATCCTGTCTCTGAGGGCTACAAACAGCAGTGCAGTGTTTTGGCGTCCTACAACCCTTCAAATTCACTGATCTGATACCACCAACTGGACTGCATTTCACGTCTCACCGGTACCTGAGGCAACATGCTCCCACCACAGCAGCCCTTTGTGTTGTTTTAACACATGGACGTTTGGTGTGAACACCCACTTCATGTGTTTGATTTTTAAGTTGTGTAAAAAAAACTCAAAATTCAAACTAAACAGCACAAAAATAGGCTGATATTTTACATTGAGGTTCAGATAAATGATAATTATCATTCATTTAGCAGATGTCTCTGTCCAAAGTGACATACAAATAAGGAATATGTGAATAATCAGTTACTCATGTTGTCAAAACACTGACTGTATAATACTTGTATACAGTTGAGGTTGGGCGTTTTGGTTTTTGTGTGCTTTTAGTTTTCTGAGGAAACGTGTTTGTGGTTGGAAAATTTGTATTAGTCACATTAGTCATTTCTAAGTGATTCAAGTAAGATGTCACAGGTCACCACACTGAGTGCTGCTTCCTCTCAGCTGGTTTTGGTTCGTAACCATGCGACTGTACCGTACTTCCTCTTTGCTTTTCGTCAGTGAGGCGGGGGTGTTTTGGCACTTGTTGCCCCCGGTGACAGATGTTGGCTCATCTCTTTCTGTCTCTCCCTCTTCCTGTCATCCTCTCTGTCAAGACCTCTCCTATTTAAACACATTAAAAAAAAGCAACGAAGGCTCACCTCTTGTCAAAATAAGAGTTTAGTCCTTGACCTTTGTCAGAGAAAAACATCCTGGACACACACACACACACGCACACGCACACGCACACGCACACACACAGCTCTCACCTATATTTTCTGGAGCAGAGGAAAGCTCCGCCTCAGCTTCCCTCTGATTGGACAACAGAGAGAGAGGGTTGCTGTGACATTGCAATCTAAGGCCGTCTCTAGTAATGAGGCTAGACTGACAGGAAGGGCCTTTTCCAAAGCTGACCCTCCCACTTCATCATGGAGTGCACTCTGTTTAAAGTCACACTCACAGCAGAATGAAGTTCCCTTCATTAAATTGTAGGGTATAAATACAGCGCCAAGTTTGGGATGAACTTCCCTCTCTCCGGCATGGTTTCCAGTCAGTATCTGTTGAGATCATTGACTGCATATGGATATTTATATTCTTAGAATAAATCTTTATTTACTGTCAATGTTCAGGAGCAGCAACGATTGCCATCATCCACCAGCTGTTGCAAGATGAGAGAAGGAGATCTTCCAGAAGGTGTTTTTATGATCAAAAATACGAGAATACATTTCTTGGGACCACATCACTACACTCTTTGCATAGTGATGCTTTTGTACAGGTAAAGATGAGCCTCCATCTCCCATGCCCAAAAAACTAATAATTTACAATATATTAGTATATATATATGTTTTATATACAAATAAAACATTCACAACAAAAGTAACTCACATCTTCTCCACCATTTTTTTTCAAATAAGGACAGAAATTTCTTGGTTTGTTTAGTAATTTGCTGGTATCGCCTTCTATTTTTTTTTAGGTTCTCCCATTTTTTTGTGGCTTATTTGGGTGATACAACACTCTCAAGGTCCAATTCCCTAATAATGAACCTGTTAATCAATATGTCAGAGAGGATAGTGAAGAAAATGTTTAGGTCAGAAACATTATAATAATAGGATACATACAAAGTAACAGTGTGGGCAGCGAGGTGGCAGACTCATTACATTCACTCCACAGTAGGCCAGAGCTCATGGAGAAAAATAAATACTAATATTATAATATTAAAATTACTCCCAAGCCTCTTTGGTTGCATTTCTTTTCTTTGTAAGCATCTTGTTTTGCACTCTTATGTTTATAAGCTGCTTGGTTTTAGCAACAGTCCCTGTAAATATACAACACTTTACAATCAAATGAACACTTCTACTGTTTTCTAGACTAGAGAATGGTATATTTGATCCTAAATATAATGTAACCTTTAAGTTTTTAACATCTGTGTGACGATATCAAAAGTGTCTATGTTTGTCTAAGCAGTTTATGAGTTTATGTTTGTGCAGGTTGTCACACGGAACTTAATATTTGTTCGGGGCGTCTTCCATGACGAACACAAAGCGTTGCACATGCTCAGTAAGTCAGCATTGATGCAGGCTCGCTGTTGGAGGGTTTTATATCCCACTTCTTCTCCCCGCTAGTTGGTATTAGATGGCACTTAATATGGCCACCATTAACCTCTCATTAACCCTCTCTACAAGCATGCACATCTTCAGTGAATGAAAAGCTGAACTAAAATGTATTCATAAAACTCTAGTAGACTTTTGGATGCATAAGATGTTTTTTCATTCGGCAGATGCTTTAATCCAAAGTGACATACACATGAGAGTTAATACAACACAAGTAAGGATCTATTCAGGAGAGAACAACGCAATTAAGTGCCAGCTTACTTGTGTTGTTGCGTTGTTGTGGCTTAAGTAAACGAAGTTCAGGTCCGATAGGTCGTAGGTGACAACCGGCAGTGCAGAGAATGCATAAAAACAGACTTTTTTTTTTCAGTCCATCAGGTGCGGAGGTGTTTACAAAAGAGCTGGTCTCTAGCTTGGTAGCAAGTGCCTTTCACTAGCAGAGCGTAGTGAGCGGTAAGGACTATAGACCTGAATGAGGGAGTTCAGGTAGGCGGGAGCTGTTTTGGTTGCTGTTTTGTAAGTGAGCATCAGGGTTTTGAATTTGATGCAGCAAGTGGGAGCCAGTTAGTCGTGGCGCCAGAGGAGAGTAACTGGCCAGGCATTTGGTTTTTATGGACGGGCCCGGTAAATGTGAATGTTACTTGTTGGCAACACCATTTAATTTACATAATGTGATACAAAAAGGACCAGACAAATGTATACTGTGTTGAACATACAATAATTTAAGACTTTTAGGAGGACACTTACATGTTCTGTTCATGTTTTCAATACCTGCTGTCACCACGACAACCACAACACATTCCCCTGAAAGTCACCACTTAATACAGTCACTGGTTAAACTGAAACATCAGCTAGTTAACTTCCTGCTCCAGCATCACACAAAAATCTGAATAACAGTAACTTCTGCAAACTTTGCAGGGTTAAAGAAGCTTCTTGGAAACAGAACGAGACGACAGAAAGATTAAAAAGGAAACTAAAGTTGTGAAATTCAGACACCACAAATGGACAAAAAACGTACATACGAGGCAGGAGTTTTTTTTTCCTCCCTGTGAATTTTATTGTATTTTTTTCCCTGAGCCTTGTGGGCCCTTTCATGTCATTGGGCCTAGGGCTTGGGTCCCAGCAAGCCCATGCATTAAAACAACGTTTCTCCTGGGAGTTCCAAATTCCTGGAGGGGTGGGCCTGGCCCCTCACGGCCCGCCCATAACACTGGGACTGGAGCCAGTGGAGGGATATAAACAGAGGAGTGACATGTGCTGCTTTAGGCTGATTGAAGACCAGCCGTACCACCACATTCTGGATCATCTGTAGAGGTTTGAGAGTGCATGCAGGGAGACCTGCCAGTAAGGAGTTGCAGTAGTCACTGTGTGATATTATGAGAGCCTGTACCAGGAGTTGTGTTGCATGCTCAGACAGGTAGGGTCTGATCTTCCTGATATTGTACAGGGCTCGGTATGTTGGTTAGTTGGCATGTTGGATTATAATCACTGACCAGTGCAGGTAATGTCATCACTATCCTTCCCTACAGACATAAATCCAGTCCCAATGGAGCTTTAGACTCTTCTAAGGTTTGCAAAGAATAGATGTCAATGAAGAAGAGTCTTTATTTTTCTATAGATCAATAGAAAACCAGACACAGACACATATTTGTTTGTAGTTCTATAAACTCCACACTGCTGATTCTTAATATATGTTCCTAATATATACACTGGACATACAACTCATTCAGTTTGTTTTATTTTTATAACTTTATAACACAGGGTGGAGCAGATCATCTGATTAAATGTGATGCTTGCTGAATGCTCTCCCAACAACATCTCCACTGTCTGTCTCTGTTCATTCATCTCCCAAACAACAAGGACCCGTCCTCTCAACCAGCTGACAGCTGCACTCAGTGTGTGTGTGTGTGTGTGTGTGTGTGTTTGTGTGTGTAGAATCTCCATGGTAACAGTTTCCAGAAACTCCATCCTGTTTATTTTCCCGGCTAAAATAAACAAACAGGAAGTGAGGCAGAATTGCAGGAATGGGACGAACAATATGGTCAGAGCTGCAATCCTGACCTCCAATAAGAGACTAGAGCTGTAGTGAGGTCACTTCCTGTCAGCTTATTAGCTGCTGATAACAGCAGCTGGTTTCTATTCGGAAGAAAACAGTTTTCCAATGTCAGAGGTTCCTGATGACTGGAGCAACACACACACACACACACAAACACACAAACACGTTGATTGTCCTGAATTTAAGCTAATGAACTGAATCATCTGGCTGTATGTATATGAAAAAACTGTATCCTCACTGTAGAGATGATGTTGATCAAAATGATGTTGTTGTTGTTGTTGTTGTTTTCAACATGGTTGCCAGTAGCGATGTTGACATCGGGAGGTAGAACAGCTGGCGTAACTGGAGGCATTGCCACAGCAACACAGACCCACAATGCCTCTGGAGCAAAACAGCTGTTCTGTCCAGGGGCAAGAGTCCTAGACAGAGACAGACCGTCTCTTATAGAAACATGACGCTCTGAAATCTTCTGATGAGACAAATCTTTTCACAAAAATGGAGATTTGGTGGAAATCTGACAAAATTCATCATAATCCTTTTTTAAAGGATGGGTTCACAATTTTTCAAGTGTGTCTTAAAACAACATTTAGAAAAAGAGGTTTTCCTCATTGTAATCATTCCTCCTGTACTATTAAAAGATCCTCTTCAAATGTGCTTTCAATGTAAGTGATGGGATCCAAAATCCACAGTGTGTCCACACAGTCATTTAAAAGTTGATGTGAAGCTTATATGAAGCTTCAGCAGAGTTAGTGGATCAAGTGGATATCTGACACATTTACAGTCTTTTTAGCATCAAATTCCCTCTTTGTGTTTCCTCAGACAGTGTTTCCCTGTTGAGCTGCGGTGGAAGTATAGTAACAAAAAGAGGAACTTTGACACTAAAAAGACTGTAACATTGAAAGATATCTGTTTGATTTGACTCATTTTGACGCTGAAGCTTCATATTAGCTTCAGATAAACTTTTAAATACATTTTTGCACAGAAGGAGGACTGTGGATTTTGTCCTCCATCACTTACATTGTAAGTGCATTATGAAGGGATCTTCTAATGGTCAGTATGAACAGGAGGAATGATTACAGCAAGAAAAACATGTTTCAATGTTCATTTGTGCTCCTGCTTTTGTTTTAAGACAGACTTTAAATTAAATGTTTGTGTGTGTTTAGAGTGTAAAGCTCAAAATAGAGACACCCTCCAACAAATCATGTCTGGAGAAAGTTGAACCCAAATCACTGGATTCGAGCTTTGACTTCAGCAACAGCTCTGACTTGCAGTCAGCCTTCTTCAGACCCAATCTGTTTTTTTAAAGTGGAAATGCTGATGGAGTTGTCAAGCTTCACCAGCTTATACATTTGTGTATCATCTGCATAAAAGTGGAATGGCATGCCATGCGTCCAACTGATCTAACCAAGTGGGAGCATACACTGAGAACAGGATTGGTCCAAGGATGGACCCCTGGGGTACTCCAGATTTTACAGAGGTGGAAGGTGAAGCACTTTCACCAATAGAAAGAAAACATTGTCTGTTTGATAAATAGGAGTTTAAAACTGTCCCAGATATGCCAACCCAGTGCTGGAGTTTATCAGTCAGAGGTCAACTGTGTCAAAGGCTGTGGACAAATCTAACAATCTGAGGATGGTGCATTCACCTTTGTCCGCAGACGATGACGTGTCTTAGGACAAACGTTCATGTACGCACAAATATTCTAAAATTATTGTATTTAAATTCATCCTTTAGGTGGCGCATTGTGCCTGTTGTTGTTGTTTTATTATATCTGAGACTAAACAGAAGTTTATTGCCCAAAAAAAAAGATTTGCGTGTAGTTGCTCTTTAAATGTGTTTTAAAAGGCAAGACAGACAAAATGCAAATAAAAACATGAAATTTCACAGGATAGCTGAGCTCAGAGCTTCACAGCTAAAATAAACAAAACAGATTGATTTCATGATTTTTCTTCTGCAGACAGACCGTTTGGCCTCTATACTGCCTGCCGAGGGTCACTGATGGAAAAACTATAGTTCTACTAAATCATCTGAGTGATGAAGTCATGAGAGTTCAAAAAGAAACACAGACTGACAAACACTGAGGTCAAATGTGAAATATGAATCAGGACATACAGTATGTGTGTTTGTGTGTATAAATACCATGTCTAATTAAAGTTCAAATTCGTCCTTCCTGTCTACAGTTCCCATGGTGACCGTGGGAGAGACTAAGGGGATGTTTGATTGTCTAGCAACACACAAATACACACATACTGCACACCCACACAAACACACACACAAACACACACACAAACACACACACACATACACACACACTGTACATTCACACAATGAGCAGATATAGACTCTGACAGAGGACAGAGACAGAGACTTTTATTCTGTATTATTTTTGGCAGCTTAGAGAGATCCTTTTTTAAGTTAAGTGTCAATCAAACTTAAGAAAAGAAAGAAAAACCTGGTAGGAGTCAACCTATAAAGTATCCATCAAGTGTTTTAATTGTATTTAACAAACAAGTGAACGTAACTAAAAATTAACTAACCAGCCTAAAACCCACAGCCATGATGTTTATATCTTTGTTAACTTGCTGTCCTTGTTTTGTAGGTCAGCTGTATGTGTATCATTTGTATGTAAGTATTTTGAGAGCCACTGGAAACCAGAGTCAAATTCCTTATCCAAACATTTAAAATAATCCTTGTGTCCAAACATATTTGGCCAATAAAGCTGCTTCTTTCAAAATAAAAGTCCATAGGTTTTATCTGGTGAGACTCTAATGAATCCAGAATCTGTAGCCACACTACTGGTTCTGTGAGGTTAATGCTAACGTCAGCATGCTAACATTCTCACAATGACAATGTTAACATGCTGATGTTGTTTACCTTGTTCACAATCTTAGTTTAGCGTGTTAGCAGGCCGGGCCTGCTGCCATGAGGGGGCTTGAGGTGGTTTAGCCCCCTCAGTTATATCTTTTGTCCCCTCTGTTTAAGCTTTATGTAACTATAGAAAAATAGCTAGTTTTTAGGCTGTTTGCATAGGTGTATGCTTGGGCTGTGCTGAAATTGAGATCGACAGACAGACAGACACATGGACTAACGGACAGACGGACAGACAGACAGACAGATGGAAAGACAGAACATGCCACTTAGTTCGGTTTCTTAGTCTGGTTGCTTTTCCTGGTTGTAAATAGAACTTTTAGCCATAATTTCCATAATTTCAATATTCCCCCCATTGTAGCAATCCACAGACATGGCATCCTCCTAATTTTGACAGAGAATCGTTCATAAATTAAAAAAATATTTAGCTCTCTTCTAGTGCTACGTTCATGTGAGTGCTCTGATTAATAAATGTATTCTTTGATTTTGAAACAGTAGCCTGCTGTTGTTATTTTGCCTTTCTGAGGCTATTGCATACTTTAATCAATGAAATTTCTTTTTTTAAAACTGCCCCCTCGCAATGTTTAACAGCCCCCTCAATCACTTCATCCTGGCACCGGGCCTGTAGCAAGCTAACATTTGCTAATTAGCACTACATGGGAATGTAAGTAGTTTTACAAGTATTTAAACTCATTGGACATATTACAGTTTTGACAGTACTGTGGCATTATAGGAACATTCAGGGATCATCATTGTTATTACAGTTCATCCTAAAGGGGAACATGGATCCAATACTCGAGACATTTCAGTCTGAACCAAAGTGGTGGACCAACATCATCCCTCGAGCCACACTGCTGGGGTAGCTAAAAATAAAAAGGAAGCCAATAAACAAATAAAATGAAATGTTATGTATTGATGTATGAAAAAATCTTGAACTTATATTTACTGAAACTGAAAAAAATGTGACAGTTTATCATGGCATAATGTTTACATGGTCCAGCCCTAACATTTAGTGATAGCTTTCCTACTAACAGTGGTGGAAAGCAACTAGAAAAAGTTAAATATTTTGGGAATTATGCTTAGTCACTGTTTTGTGAGTTAGATGAGAAGATTGATACCACTCTCATGTCTGTCTGTTCAATAAAGGAGACAGTGCGAAACAGCTAGCCTTGCTTTGTCCAAAGGGGACAAAATCCATCTACCAACACATCTAAAGCTCACTAATTAACATGTTATATCTCGTTTGTTCAATACATATAATAAAAAGTGTAAAAATGGGAATACAAAAAGTACTTCATACCTTTACTACATTTAAGAGGGTAACAGTGTACTTTTTACTCCCATACATTTAATGTACAGCTATAGGTACTCATGAATTTTTCATGCAAAACATATGATCAGATAATAAAAATAAGATAAAATAAAATAAAAATAAATAAATTAATTAAAAAATAGTTAAATAGTAAAATTCTAAATATATTTTTAAATAATAGCTCAAGCTGTCATCATCATGTATGTATCCCTGCATGATGTATTATAAATGTATCCCTGCATGATCTCTAATCACAGATTGGTTTCTGCTTACGTTTGTGTTCACTCACATTGTAATCAATAATGTTCCATAACTGCAGCAGCAGAATCTCTTCTGGACATTTTGTGGTTAAATCTGAGAGAAACGGATCAGGAAACAGTAAAATATACAGAATGGTCTGTGTGTTGTTAGTGTTTCAGCTCTATTGTTCTGTTTTGTCCCAGATCTGACAAAGCAAACTGTATTAATGATAAAGAGGCTTACACACACACACACACACACATACTACCAGAGTGCTGTGTTTAGTTGTTGGACAGCAGAATGGAGCTCTGTTGTCACATCTGCAGCTCTCTGCATTTCCTTCTTACTATGGTCAAAGGTTATTCCACCGCTGAGAGGTCAGAGGTCAAAGGTCACCTCATCCTAGTCCCACAGCCGCTCCTCCCTCTCTGATTTCTTAAGGCTTAAACTTGAGTTCCTGTGTAACTGTAGTTTGCGTTCCTTCTTTGAAGAAACAAAGAACTTTTTTCATCATGAGCAGACATTACTCACCTGACTCAGGAGATGACATGTTACATACTGAGCAGGATTCAGTGTGTAACCCCCTGACAAACCCAGTTAACTGTTATATACACATATGATGAGCACCAGACGCCCAGGATCAGCAGGCCTGTTGGAAGTCATCCTGTGAATCCAGCAGCAGACGTTCTTTCATCCAGGCCTTCATTTAGCACACTGAGCATGCTCAGATGATTCACCATTTACCAGCAACTTCTTTAAATTTCAAACTTTTAGTTGTTCTCCAGTTTCTTTTAAAAAATCTGGCAGCTGTGATGTTCACAGTGACACAAACTGTTTGTCCCTCAACACACAAAACAAACAGCTAAACTGAACTGTCCACTCAGGACATCTGAGACCCAAAAGAGCCGTCCAGACAAAATCCTCTCCCAGCCAAAAATCATCAGAATTACACAAAAAAACAAATAGACGGCTGGTTATTGAAGGCTTTAAAGGATAGGTTCACATATTTTCAAGTAGGTCTTAAAACTATATTCACATTCCCATATGCACATTGAAAGCACTGTTGGACTATATTCACAGTCCTCTTTCTGAAATTAAACTGCATTTTCTTCTCTAATATAGCAACATCTGCTCTGTAAATCACCTGCCCACCTTGTCCTGTATTCTCCTTTGAGAAAAAAATCAGAAACCAAAAGGGAGAAATTAATATTTTAAATAAATTCTTTGGTTTCATGATGGTGTCCCCTAATTTGGCATTAATTTGATGAAATACAGTTCTATTATCCATCTACATAGCAGGAGACCTTGTAAAATATTGAATAAAGTGATAACGTGGTGTTCTATCATGGGCTGAGCAGACAGTCAAACTGAGCCTGATAAAATCCTGCTACACAACACAAGAACCACAGACTCTCAACAACAACAACCCACATTAGCTTTCCTGCTCAAGTCTCGGTTTTATCTAACTTACAAACATGAACAGCTGCTTAGCTTGATGAACGAACCACCAAACAAGTGCACCGTTAATACCAGTTAGCAGGATAGATAGCCTATTAGCTGCAAAACCTATTTAAAAAACATGCTGACATTAGTTTTGCTTGCGAAGAGGGATGATTAAAAGGGATTTCAGTTGGACTTTAATAATGCGTTTGAATGGAAATACACTGAAATACTGGTCATTGTAGACAGGAGAACCAGTAACCCTTTCAATGCATGTAAGCATATTACTATTGTTTTAAGACAAACATAATAAAATATGAACCTATCCTTTAAGAGCCAGATCAAGTCATTTAACAAATATCTGCTGATTTTGATCAATCTAAGCATCTTTATCAGACTGAACTCTGCATCCTCACAGGAATACAGAACAGGACAGAAACAGAGTGTTTGTGCGTGTACGTGTGCACAGTATTTATGCATGTTATACCAGTGGGACTGTATAAAACAATGCAGAATCATAATAACTGAACCATATATTTATCAACTGCAGTGTCAGGCCTGTGTGTGTGTGTATGTATGTGCTCTCATTAATCACAGCAGTGTTGTTCCTCCAGCGGGATGCTCTGTTCTCAGGAGGGGAACCATCTGTTGCTCAACAGCTTTTCTTCTTCTGTGGTACAAAGAAACACAGAGAACTCTGAGCTGAGCTCATGAAGCATCGGAGATGATGAGACACTAAACATCATCACCAAATCTGTTCTTCTCAAAATATGATGATCTTAAAGAACAATGTGCAGGTTGAGTTTCTCACAGAATTCATATTTTTAGCTTCTGGAGAAGAGAAAATAAAATGAATACACAAGAAATATATTGGTCTCAGTAATAGGCTACTTAAAGAACTTTAAGTTACAATTTCTCTGTTTTGAGGTGAACATGGCCAGATCTTACATAAATTAGACCCAATGTTACTGTCAGTGTAAATGTAGTTTTAAAAGAAGAAAATACATGTTCAACATCATGCTTCCACACTGTCAGTTTCTAACACAACAAAACTAAGAGTTTACAGCTACGCTAGCAGCTCTGTGAGAATGTACTTAGGCACAGCTGCTGTGCTTTGAGCTGAAATGCTTGAATGTGTTAGCATGATATGATTTGCTAATTGGCAGTTAACGTGAACTACAGCTGAGTTTGACAGGAATGTCATGAGTTTTGCAGATATTTGGTCATAAACCAAAGAATTTGACAAATTAAAGTTTTGACCTGATGATGAAGCTAGAGGAAAGGTTAAGGGATCAACAAATTACCATTTATTCTAAGGACAACATGAATGTCTGTAAAGAGTTTCATGCCAATACATCTGATAGTATAGAGACAGACAATCATTCACACACTCACATTTCTCTGTCTCTATACTATAAGTTACAAACGAAACCTGGGTCGCTGTTTCAGATTCGCAAAAAGTTCTGCTTTTCTGCACCATATTTATGAAACACACCCCAGGATCTGAGAACCAGGGTGTTTGACACACCCTCACACAGTTTATGTATGGACCAGTGGTGTTAGAAACACCCTCATACAGTGTATGTATGGAAGCTAAAGGTGTTACTGTGATAACTCCGTCTTTTAGCGTCAGGAGGATGTGATGAGAATGGGTTGAAACTTAAGCGGTTTGTGAGTGATAATGATATTAAAAAGTAAATTATTTAAAGTAACGTGTGAAGCTGCTCTGTTAGTCATCAGTAACAGCCAAAGTGGCCATTTATCTCTGCTCACATGGTCAGGAATCTGAACAGATGATGAGAACTACAAATGAGAAACAGTTTCCTCTTCATTAAAGTGGGAGATCAGCACTACAATAACGCTGAAGGAAGCTCAGGAGAGACTTCTTTTTTTAAAAACAGTTGAAAAAGTTCTCCATATCATGAAGCAATTTTACCATGCTGATAGAGCATCACCTCTGAAATAAGCCCTTGGTGTGGCAACACCTCAGCACGAGATGGAAGCATTTGGACAAAGTTAACTTTGCACAATCTAACAACTACACATATATAGGAATTAAAATGACATTAACAGGACTAAAAGAAAATGCAAAAAGAGCATTTCACTCCATAAAAAGAGCAGTACAGGTAGATATCCTGATACAAATCTGGATGAAAATATTTAAAGCATTTATTGAACCAACCCTGCAAAACCATACTAAGAGTACAGAGTAGTGTAGCAGGGAAGAATTACATCTGCTCCGTCTGAACACTATCATTGAACAAAGGACCCGTAACTTCTAGCAACACCTTAAAACAAGTGACCCTCACTCACTTCACTAGTTAGGTTTTGCACTATTACAATCTCTGAGGAGCATCAGAGCATTAAATTGGCACAAAAAGTCAACTTAATCAAATTGGACACGATGAAAATAACCTGACCTATTGGAAAGAAATGACCAAAATATAACACAAAACAATTATTTGACCCTAAAATGCAGATATACACAACCTCCCTATCTCAGCACTATAGCTAAAATTAAAGCTGTAGAAAACATTGAGGAGCACAGCCTGGCTATCTAAACAGATAGACACAGACAAACACTGCTACTGACAGAAGACAGGCTGGGTTCTCACGGTTCTCTACACGCTGCTGAGACAGAGCTTCACTTCCTCACTGAGCGCACCGAGTATTCACAAATAAGACAATTCCTTCACAAAGAAGCATCATATGTCCAGAAATCCTCCACCATACAAATGAGGAGTGACATCTTGGGAGAAACGACAACCAAAAAGAAAACATTAGTCTCATTCCATCATTTCATGTTTGGATTGTGCTGTTTAAATTAATATTTGTTATCTTGTGTGAAATGATTAAGATTATTCTGCTAAATACAAACACTTTGTACCATTGGCTGGGCAGTGACTTCCTCGTGGAAGTCATGTTCAACTATCACACATACAGTAGGTGTACAGTGCCATCGTGTGGCTGCTGACAGAACGACACGTCTGAATGAAACTTAAAGCTTTATTCACTTCATACCAGAGAGAAACTTTATTGAGACAGAAACAGTAAAAAACAGATTATAAAAGAAGAGAGACAGAAAGACAATCCATCCTCTTCAGCACAAACTCTCTCTCACACACACACACACACACACACACACACACACACACACACAAATACACACGCACACAGTGTAGTGAGTCTTTAGGCTGCAAGTATCCCATGATGCCTTGTGTGATGTTACCAGCCGAACATGTACTCCATTGCCTTGGAAACAAAGCTGTCGTCCTTCCTGGGTGTCTGTCTGTCTGCTACCACCTAAAAACAGACAGAAATATTTCTCAAGTCAAACACAGTTCAGATTTTCAAGTAGATTTTAAGTGAACCCTGATGTCAGGGTCAGACGTCACCTGGTAGTCACTGCCGGAGCTCCTGTAGGTGGCACTGAGCGGTCTGATGGCGGAGCGAGGAGTGGAGGGCAGGATGGAGGAGGAGAAGGAGAAGGAGGTGGAGAGGGGAGAAGAGACGGCTTCACTGCAGTCCATCACACTCTGAGAGAGAGACAGAGAGAGAGAGAGAAACAACTTCACACTGGCCTCTGAGCTCTATGTCAATTGATGTGAAGAACCAATCAGACAGCAGAGAGACAGACAGACAGGTAGGTAAAATCAGGAACTTACCTTGTCTATGCAGGGTTTGACTCCCACCATGATGGCGTCACCGAACACTTTTCCATCTTTAGACAGAGCTTTCCTGGCCTGAAGCCTGGACTGATACTGAAGATGCATCCAGTTACCAGGAGACGCCATCTGTCAGAACACAATCAACAACATCTATAATAACATAAAAACATACATCTATGATCTGAGACTTTTAATTTAGTGTCCATTATTGATTTCAAATCGAATGTAATGAAGCACAGAGCCTGAAGAACAAAAAATGTGGAACAGTCCAAATACTTGACTGTATGTATATATGCAGTGTTTCCCCTATAATAGTACAGCGAGAACCCCCGCCAGGCCGAAAAATATTTTTTTAAATGCCAAAAATAAACGCCAAATATCCATTCATTCAGAAATCAATAGCGTTTGGGAGCATCTGAGCAGCGCTGTTTCAAAACGTGAGTCAACGTCTGTGTCGTCGCCTGGGAAACTGCAGGTAGCGTAACTCTTTTTAAGGAATAGGGCAGAGCGTAAGCGAGTGAGTGGTTGAGCAAGAGAGGGAGCGTCAGAAAAGTGATGGTGAATGTGGGCAGAGCAGAGAAGGTCAGCAATAAGGCCGTATTCACACCGAATCAAGAGGTACAGCGTTCAGCCACAGGGTAGGTGTGGGGGGGTGTGGGCGTGTTTATTTGTTCTGCGGAACATAACCGCTGTGAAACGATCACAAAATAACGTTTTATTGATCTGATTCAATGGCATTCTCGCTACCAGCGCTCTCTCTCTGTACATTCACTGTCTAGCTCGCTCGACCACTGCTCTCTCTCTTGCTGATGCTCTCTCTGTCTTTCTCTTGTCTTTTTTTAAAAATGAGTCAAGAAGCAGACATCAAAGCCTAACTTTACTTTTAACGTTAGTTAGTAAGTCATCAATCTGACAGCAAAGGCACGCTAAATGATGCTAAACAGAGAAATAGCGAACGGAGAAATCATCTTTGAGCAGGAGTAGTTTTGGACAAAGTCTCCTTCCAGTGTTTCCCCTAGGCTGACTGCTTTGGGGCAGCTCCCGATGGCATAATGTACTCGGGCTCGAGGTACGAATATAAATAATAATACGACCCTGATTATAAGACGACCCCCTCTTAACCAACAGCTGTTTTTGGAAAAATAACACACACATACTTGTGCAGTCTCCTGTCAGGCTCTTGGAAGTGGTCAAAAAAAGGCAGTTAGCATTAATACGACTGTTTGTCCTTCTAAGCTCCTCATCATCTCTCACAGTGGTATTTGGCAGCTTGACATATTCTTTTTTTGCAGTAGAGACATCAGAAGACGCTTTGGACTCGTTTTCACTCGTCATGAATTTATTTCCTCCGTGGCAGAAAAACACGTTACACGAGCCTTCAGAAACTCCTGCAGGTTTAACTGGAGTAACGGAACACTTTTTAGTGCTGATTGACTCTAACACATTCACTATAAACAGACATTAAGACACTCACTCGCCTAGCAACATGAATGCTACAAACGACCCATAATGCAACACTCCGTGTAGGAGTCAGTTTTACATCACTACTTTATCCATTCAAAAAGAAGATCAGATGTTGTCAACAAGTAACTGTCTAGCTGTTAGCTGAGTGTGTATGCAAATTAACCTATAGACTGACATGCGTAACCTGTCAAAAATATTCTCGGTGGTTAACTGATTACTGGTTAACTATTGACGTCCCTACCATTGATATTAATGATCGTGTGAAACTCCAGTGGAATCTTATGATCAAACATTTGTCTCAGTAAGAAACCACAGCAGTTAACCTGATATATATAGTCTGCTGCTCCAGGAGTGATCATATTATTCATGTTCACATAAGACACTTTATTTAGCACTCATGTCAACACATGAGTAGAAGTTATTGAGTAGACTGATATCATTCAGAAAGACAAAAAAGGCCCATCTGACCACTTTCTAACATCACAGCTGACAGGAGTTTGTGTGTGTTTGTGTGTCTCACCGTGTGTTTGAGGATGTTTCCGTACTGAGCGAACTGCAGGAGGATGTAGGAGGCTGAGGCTGGAGGAAAACTAACAAACACACAAACACACAGTTAATGTATATATATATATATATATCCACTGTATGTTAAGCAGTGCAGCAGTGTTAGAAGTATATTTAGCAGTAGAATTACCCAAACACAGTGACCCAGGTCTGGTCGAGCTGATCGTCAGCAGACAGAGACTCTCCCTGACTGTAGAACGGATCCACCTGAGCTGGAGACAGACACAGCTGCTGCACACCTGGAGATAGACACCGAGCCAGGTGGACAGACAGAGGGAGAGTGACGGGTAAGTGAATACAGGTAGGGTGACAGCTGACAGTAGTATAAAAGGGAATAGCAGCAGTAATCAGGTGATCACACAGAGATTGTCAGACCAATCAGATCAGTCCTCCTTGAGCCATGAAGGGCTCAAGAGTATGACACCAACATATTTTAAGAAAGAAAAGGTCTCGACTGTGTGTCGTTAACTCCTAATACAGTGATTCCAAACCAGGGGTACTTGTCATGGCTGTATTACGACAGCATAGAATACGTATTATACTACATATATTATTCATATCATACACCCATGGGGTACTCCTGCTGTTGCCATGGGTTTCATGGAAAGATTGTGGAGTAGCTCATTTGAGGGAAAAAAAAGAAATTATGATTTGATTAAACAAATCAGTCAGCTGTAACATAAACGATTCAAATATTAGCTTAAAGTATTTGATAAATGGTTAAAGTAGCTAAAAGTAATGCATCAAGTAATGCATTAAATGAATACATTGTTAAATTGCCAATATGTTTGGTTTCTTCAAACTTCAATCATCCAATCCACCAAACACTAAACAAGAGTCAATGGCAGAATAAGCTGTTTGGCATTGGCAGAGAAGATTTGGCAAATTTTTCATGGGCGCAACCCACATACTCAGCTCTGCTGCTCATCCCACAAATGCATATTCCTTACAAATATGGCACCATTTAAAAAGGGAAATAAACAGGCTTTCCAACGGTATCAGATTTATTGCCAAGAAGCATTGTTACAACAAAGAAATAATCTACCAAACACAAATTTCCTTACTTTTTGTGCTAAGATTATATATTTTTAGACGAGAGCTTATTTTTTTTTAAAACACCAATGTTTATAGCATTCACCATCCCAACAATACAGAATACATCTTGTTTGTAATAACCTCAGTTAATCTTTTAATATGTAGACTAATTAATGCCAGACATTATCTTCTTATTGACAAGTGTGTATAAGCTACACAATCCAGCAGAATAACTGATGACTGTTTATGTAAGGCACTTCACTCCACTGTTTTGAAAGGCTGGAAGTCTTTTACAATAAACTGGTTATAGTCGTCCTCCCGCTGCTGCTGATAAGAACAGACTTACTGCAGGCAGGTACTGCTGGTCTCAGCCTCAAAGTCTGCAAGAATTAAACTTATTAGGCTAACGTGGCTAATTAGGCCCAATTGTTACCTAGAATTAGTGTTTGTTTTTAGCTCATTCATAACAGTTCACTACTGGCATAACAAGCTCTGTTTGTCTGTAAAACATAGCAGCTGCGGTTAAAGAGTGATCAGTGAGATAACTGAGGCAGAGTTGTTGAAGATGTTGCATTTCTAAAAGTTTATGTTCTGTGTGTTCAACAGTTTGATAAATTGCTGTACTATCTCACTTATTTATAGATTTTGTTGCGCTTATGGATAATAAGCATTGTTGGCGTATAACCTAAAGTCTGTTTCATTCTCTCAGCTGTGGCCAGCAGAGCAGACCGCATTCAGAAGCAGGTTTTGTGTGCGTCTGCTCCGTATTATTGGCTGTAATTCCATTATTGGAACAATAACAATAATTTAAGTTTTTTTTCTCACTTATCAGCCAATAATATATCTAATATATCTACCACCCATAAATCGTGAATCCCTATAATTACTGCAAAGGATCAATCACCTGCTGAGCTGAATGACACAGATCCTGATGCATTGGTCTTGTGATCAGTTTAGTTACCAGATGATGGTTTAAACAACTTTGCTGCATGTATAGTGTCTCTGCTATTTTTTTCTGATGTTATTCAGATGAGGAGCGTCGCCTCCACTATAATACACTGCAGGGAAAGACCTGATCTGCTGTTTTCACCAAACTGGAAGAACACTATTGTCTAAAATATCTTTATATGCTGGAGCATCAACTTTTCCTTTCAATCGATCTAAGGAGCCCAAACTACAACCTCAGCCCCAGAACAAAAGTACACAAAATGTGCGTAGACAGCATTGTCCACATAGTTTTGGCCAATTAGTGCACTTAACACAAAATTTAACTTCTGGAATAAACAATTACTTCCCACTTTAAGAGATGGCTTTTTATTTGACTACAGTGCATCAGCAACAGTATCAGTGTTGACACGTGTTGTAGAATCATTACTAATATCAGCAGTAGAAAAGGTAGTACCAGTAGTAGTGATAGTAATCAGTGTGTACCTGTTCCTGGAGTTGGGGCCTGACGTCCAGACAGAGGAGACTGCATCACTGGAAAAGCCTGATGAAAAACAGACAGAGAGAGGCAGAGTGATAAATAAACTGTTCACACTTTAATAACCTTCACAGGTACTGCCTATGTACTAACCTGCCTATGTGCGCTGAGGGGCGTAGCTACATTAATTAGGTCGTCATGGATACTGCGCACAGGCGGGGCTCCACTCTTATCCTTGGGGGTGGGGACAACGGGCTGTGGGGCGGAGCCTCCTCCACCTAATGATACAGAGAGTGCAGTATAAACAGGGTACATCTACAGAATGAACATGATCAGCATACACAGTATCTATCAGCTGGTCTGTCAGTGGATGTGTCTTCCTGCATACCTGTGCTCTCCACGATGGGCGTGGCCAGGCTGAAGGAGCGGGGCTGTGGGCTAGCTGGAGCTGGCAGGTCACCCATCAGGAAGCTGGGCAAAAACTGAGCACCAGGGGTTGGCTTAGGAGAGGTGGGAGAGCCCAGAGTCATCGGTTCAGTTCCCACTGAAAGACGGAGACAGCTCAAGTTCAGTGCTGACACCTCAAGTCAACAATGACTTGAGATTAAGTGTAGGACTTAACATCCTAGTATGTAGCAGTATATTTCTAGTACTTTAAATACTGGGGACTGCTGGACCGATGTTTGTGATAGGCTCACTTCTGGGTCCTCCTTTCCTTTCTACACTTCCTCACATCCTCCAAGTTATTTCCTGGCAGGGAATCACTGTAACGGTCAGACTGTTTCCCAATCCAAGAAGCAGCCACATGCAGAGGTGGCATATCTCCTCAATCATTTTCTTTCACACAAGATAAATATAAACATGTTGCTGTGTATGAAGATATAACATTATGAAGAATCGTTAAATATAACGCTGTAATTTTCACTTTGTACAAACTGAGCAAAGCTCCAGGTCACCTCTGGCTACAGAAATTTTGGCAGATTCTGGAAATATCATCAGAACAGTGCTGAGTGTCATTAGACCACCTTCTGGGTTTGTAACGATTATACACGACAGACCAGTTGTTGTTTGCTTTTCACAGATGCATCATGTGACAATATGTGTCAGTAAAAGTTTACAGCAGTGCTGCAGACCTGAGTTCTGTTTGATGAGGTCTTCATGTTTGGATCTGGATCGTTTCAACAAATGTAACCACAGAAGTTACAAAGAGTCTGATCTCTGTTCCCATGAGTCTGCTGCTAGTCTGTGTGAATACTTTAACCTTGTTATTACGAGCTGTCTGGCTTCTAATAACACGTGTTACATTTAATAAGAACCATCACAGCTAACGAGCTAACTATGAACTTAGCAGGCCGGCACAGTGGAAACATTAACATATAAATAACAGCAGAACAGTATAATGAACGACAGACAACAAATAAAGAGTTCATAAAACTCGAGTTACCTTGTAACTCCATCTCTGCTTCGTTACTTTCTGGCCGCGAGTTTCAAAAGTAGGAAGTGACGCCAGGCTAACTGTATAGCTAGCAAAGCTAACACGGCTAACAGTTAGCAAAACTAACGGATTTGTCAGTAAAACTTGGTGTTATTGAGATGCCTACTCAAGCGGGTTTACGTTAACTGACAGCATCCAAATAGTTTAAGTTACGTGATGTTGAATCGGCTGTTTTTCAGTCCCCTTCAGTCTGTTTGCAGTTCGGAGCAGCCGGTGGAGATTGAAGGTGCTGCCGCTAACACAGTCAGTTTAAAGACGCGTTCAGGGGACTTCTGGATATGACGTGTAAAATCAAAGTGAAACTAATAGTTGACAGTGATGAACTGAGGTTTAAGTTTAAAAGATAGATTAGCGTTTTTCCAAGTCCATTCTCAGATGTACATTGAATTAGTTTTTGGTTTCTGCTTTGATCGCTGTAATTCCCGCTTTCTATATTGGCCATGCACTGCAGTGCAGTCTTATACTGTACAAAATTCCCTACTTGTGTTACTATCCTTCTACCGTAGCTGAGGAAGGAAAGGAAGGGAAAATTTATCTGAAAAGACCTTAATATATATTTTCTTTTACATATATATATAAATTCTGGAATTTTCAATGAGGGACAAGGAGGAAATGTAATTTTAAAATTTTTACATGATAATTGAACTTTTTTGTGAGAAAAACCACATCAGATACAAATAATTATTCAAAGTAGAGTATTCTATATACATCTTAAACCATGTCTGGAGAGGATCTTTAAACTCTGATTTAAAGTGAGCTCAGATAAACTACACTTTCAGCAGATGACTGTGAAAACAGCCTTCTAGTGTCAAACTCTGCACAGTGAAGCTCAAACATCCCACCGAAGGAACAAGAATAAAACACGTTTTTAAGGAAGGGGACTTTAATATTGGTCGTTTTCGAATTCAACAAAAAAGGAGCATGTTCTTGAATTTTTTTAACTATAAACGTGTACCCCTGAATGCATCAAACTTTACTTTACGACTTTACGTCATAAGAATGAGCCTCGAGTTTTTTGTTTGTTTGTTTGTTTGTTTGTTTTTTTTACAGTCTATGGTTTGGTCAATTTTTTCCAACAAGACATCATAAGTACACCCTCTGCCTTATCGTATTGGTTCACATTTGTTGAAGATGTTTGTTGGGAAAGAGTTTTCTTTGACAAATCAAAGAAATACCCTTTAAAAATGCTTCACAGGTTTTGTCCAACTAATCATTATTTACAGAAACTCAAGAAAGACATTGATGTAATTTGTACCTTTTGTGTGGAGCTCAGAGAAGCACTGGTACATTTATTTTGGTCTTTGGCTCACAAAACAACTGTGGAGTAAATTGTCACGATTTATTGCTGATCATATCTACCCTCACATTTTATTACTTTGGAAAAATGTATTGTCTGTATTCACTGAATATGACACGATCTCTGCTCGCAGTTCTATTTGATTTATTTGCTCACTATTTTGGCCAAATTTTATATTCACAAATCCAAAAAGCCAAACTTTTCAGAGCTGACTGTCCATATTTATTAACCTTTTATCATTATTATTATTATTATTATTATTATTATTATTATTATTATTATTATTATTATTATTATTATTATTATTATTATTATTATTATATTACAACCTGGTCCCCCTGGCGTGTAGACTCAAGCTGTACACACAAACTTCTTTCAATAAAGCTGGTTAAAAAAAAAAAAAAGAGTTAAATTAGTCAAGTTAGCGCATACATCACGGTAGATGTAACTATTCTGCTGTCAAAATGAAAGCGCAAAGTCAGCCGAACAAATTTTGAGTGATGACCTGACTTACCCAGCTAAAGTCAATGTAACACACTGTTATGACTTACATACAGATATGCTCTAACAGATACTGTCTGTCTAATACCCCGCTGTGTTGCTGAGCTGTAGCGTTACAGATAGGATTGCTGAGCGGAAGTGGAGTGTTTCATTGTGTGCAGCTTGACGCCGCCGCTGTGAGCCGGACACTCACAGCTGCAGCCAGACACACTTTCAGAAGTTCAGACGCCGCAAAGGTAACGAAGCTGTTTCATTAATCCGACTGAAATCTTGGTTAGCTGGATGTTAGCTTTAGCCTCGTCAACACACCACAGAAAGCTGAATGACGCGGTGAAGCTAATCGGCTAATCAGCTAAACGTTAATTAGCAAGTTAGATTACTGCTTTTAGCAGCTAGCTTAGCTTAGTTTGAGCTTCTCTGCTGGGTCAAGAAAGGTGCAAAATCTGAGGATATGTAGATTTGTCTCAGTGGACACCCGGCAGTGTAACAGCAGGGAACACTTTGAGTTTTGTATGGTATTTCTAGGGTGTTTTGTGTATTCGTCACAGTGGCTGTCCGTGTTGTGAACATGTAAAATCTGCTCTGCTGCTGGTTAACTTCACCTGCAGTATATTCACACTAAATGTACCTGTTTACACGAGTTTTTTTCACAATTTTATGTAATGGCTGTTTCCTCCATGCAGTAGACGATTTCTAAGTGCTGAAAATGCTACGAATCACATATGTTATGAAGAAATAACACTGGAACAGTTTTATTTGTTCACCTGCTTTACTACTGACTAGAAAACAGGCAGTTTATTTTGAAAGTGGCCACCCATTTACAGGCGGGTATGTTGGAGGACTTAACAAACATAACATGCTACGTTTGAATTTATGGAATGGTTTTGACATAATTGGATACGTTTTTGTTTGATGATGGTTACACCTAAATTAATAATATAAATCGAAAGTGTTGCTACCTCCCTGGTCTCCTAATCAGGCCAGAAAGCTTTATTTACTAATCTATTACAAAATGTGTCATGGATAAATTTGTTCAGGTCCATATTAAAGGGGATCTATTATGCTTTTCCTTACTGTCAGTCATATACATATAATGTTACAATATTGGATGTTCATATTAAATGTGGCCAAAGTGTCAAGTAATGAAGAAAATGTATGTAGAAATAAACATATGTAGATGTAATCCCTGTGAGCAAAAAGCACCAGCTTTAGACTGTGAACGCTCACTTTCCAAAGTTTTTTCAACTTTTTTTAAGGAGTTTTTTGAACTGTAAATCATGCAAAGCAACTCAACTGGAGTCCCAGAATAAAAATATAGAGCTGGAAATAAGCATAATAGGTCCCCTTTAATAAAAGACTTGCATGCTGTATGTACATTGAAGGAGTTGTTGGTGGCTGTAATCGTTCCTCTTGTTCATAATGGCCTTGCATTACTAAGTCCCAACAAATCAAGTGGGCATCTTCCAACATTACACTCTTTTTAGTACAAATTTCACCCGTTTTGTTCAGACAGTATTTCCTTGCTAAGCTGACGTGGAGGAACAATAACACAAAGAGAGCATTTCGTACTAAAACACTCTGTCTGACTCTGATTGCTTAAGCCTCATATTAACTTCAACTCAACCTTAGAATGTATTTTTACGCAGTAGAAGGACCAGAAGGTTTTATCCTCCACTTCTTTAATTGGAGTCATGCCTGGAAGGGATCCCTTCACAGCCAGTATGGACAGAAGGAAGGACTACAGCCAATAACTCTTGACCACCAATAACTAGACTGGAAAAATCTGGACCTAACATTTAAATGACATAACACAGGGAGTTTTATATTGACAGTGAACTAGAGCGAAAACAAGTATCAAAAGTATCAGGAGATATGAAACAAAAATACAGACAATTAACCCTAACGCCTGAAGGAACAAACATGAGAAAAAAGTTGGAGGAAAGAAGAGGGTAGTTTGACCCTATGACTTCCCGAACAGACAATTTAACCTACTGTATACCTACCACTTTTTAACCTGTGGTAAAAATGCTGCTCTTACTGTTAGCTACCAACCCAAACTGGTGGGATATAAAGGGAGGGGCGCAATAGGCAACAGACACTCCTCCAGCTACTCCCATGTCCCAAGCCAATAAACCTGTGCCACATATGCAGGAAGACATTCAGACTCACAGAGAACAAAGTGGAACACAGAGCAACTAAAACAATTAGGACAAGGGTCGTAACATACCATGCTGTTTGTTATCTTTTCTTTTAAAATAAGTTCCCTCAGACTAGCATGGCCAGGGGATATTAATGGCTGCAGGGTTAGCTGGACTAGTTATCTAATCTTCCTTCTCCATCACACAGCAGTAAAGCTGGTAGCATTGATTTGCCCACCTGCACAACAACGATGGAATCATGTTTGTGCCTGTATCTTCCAGTTGCTGGTCCTCTGGTAGTAGCTGGTTATTGTGGCTGTAATGGGAGCACTGGGGATGGGGCACAGGTTCGCCCTCGGGGTCCGGCGGCCTCGTCCCGTCCATCTTATGCTGCCGCTGCTGCTCCTAATCATCATGCTGGCGGCAGTTTGGGCAGAGAGCCGAGACTACTACGATCTGCTGGGAGTCAACAGGGAGGCCACAACCAGAGAGATACGACAGGCCTTCAAGAAGCTAGCACTCACCATGCACCCCGACAAAAACCCTGTGAGTCACACACACTATAAACTTTAACAAAACCCTTAATTTACCCTGAAACACCTACGTGTAGAACAAAAACCCCTAACACCCCAATCATTATCTTGAACATGGTACTAGTCCTAAAACCCTGGCAACCTCTCCATCAGCCTATGCAGAACCCTAACTCTGGAAAAAAAATTGTGTTTTAGGGAGACTCCTCGGCCCATGAGAGTTTCCTGCAGGTGAATCGTGCCTACGAGGTTCTGAAGGATGAAGACCTCAGGAAGAAATACGATAAATATGGAGAAAAGGGATTGGATGAGCAGCAGGGAGGACGCTACGAGAGCTGGAGCTACTACCGCTATGACTTTGGTAAGTCTCCATGGTAACCAAGCACACCTGTCACACATAACCATGGTGATGCTAAAAACGAAAGCTTTGTTCTTTGTTGTTACAACTTTGTGTATTGAAAACTATGAGCTGATCACACTGCTCTTCTAAAATTGAACGGTGCTTCTAACAGTATCTTGTTTAATATTTAAATCTGTCTTTCTGTCCAGGTATCTATGATGATGATTTGGAGATCATTACGTTGGACAGTGGAGACTTTGGTGAGAGCGGCTTTTTTCAACCTGGTCTTTATTTTCACGCCTCCAGAAAAACATTTTTTTGTACCATAGTTGCTCTGGAACCTGTAATTCCAGTTTCTTGGTGCAGCTCAAAATTTCTTCACACCCAGAAATTTGCTGTGTCATCACATCTACAATCACATTTGCTAGTTAGTTACACCTCACTGAAACAACAGCGGGTGTTCATGGAGCATGTGGGAGTAAAGTTCCTGCACACCATCACAGAGATCTGGGGTTTGATTCTCTTATTGTTCTTGTTCCTACCAACAGTCCACAACTCAAAGATATTCAGTGTACTGTCATAGAGAACTAAAAGAAACCAGAAGATATTCACACTTAAGAAGCTTGAACCAGAGAATTTTTGGCATTTTTTTTCTCAAAAATGACTCAAAACGATGAATCTATTATTGAAATAGTTGGCGATTAATATTTCTAATCCTGACTTGTAGTTCCTAGTATGTGTCAAACTCCAAAAACACCCCCTGCCTCCTAAATGCCCACTTCTGTCAAACCCCACACCTCCAGTTTATAAGGCATGCTTTCTGTTAAAAATTTGAAGTCTCAAGCTCAAGCTACAATGATGATGATGTCATCCGGCATATTTTTTCAAACTTTGGAAAGTTCCCTCTGGAGCCACAGGAGACATTATATATTTTCACCAGCTAAGCAGCACACTTTGTGACGAGTAAACTGAACCTCGTATGTAAACTTGCTGTAGTGCCCCTTCCAGCAGATCAACTTTAAAATGCTGGGGGATATGGTGGTGACTTTTGAACTGACAGCTTGCATTGATGTTTTTTGCCCCCTAGTGGCCAAAACTCTGTTCATGTAGCTTTAAAGGGGCCCTTTGTCTTGGGAACAAACGAACATTATGTTTACATTCAATGTTTCTCACCAAAACACATTGTGTGTGTCCTTGAGGTCCAACAAACATGTCAAATCCATTTCTTTCCTCATAGAATATTTGCAAAGCTGATTTTTTTAATACTTAAAGTTTACTGTAAGAGTCCTGCATTGTTTACATCCATGTTTACTAGCTAGCAGACTTGTTCTTCACTGCCTTTGCTGGCACATTGCTGTGTTTCTTGGTGCATTACTTGTGTGTACGTGCACAAGAAAAAATGGGCACCCACTCATAAAAAAAACTATTCCATAGTGCTACTAGAGGACAAAAACACCACAGAGTACCTTTAAGTTTATGTGCTAACACAGCTGACAGAGGTTCAATTCAGCAGAACATACAACAAACAAAGCACAAAAAAGAACAATGAAACAGAAAACAGTCCCTGCATAAGCAGCCTGCTTTAGAGCATTCATTAAGACTGTGTAATATAGATAACTTTCATGACTGTTACTGTATTTCTTTTTATTTCTGTAAATAGTTTTTTCTCTTACATCTTTGTCCCTCAGTAAAGATCAGAACAGCTTTATCAAAACTTGAACTTTCTCTCCACCCTTACATACATTATATTTGCCTCTCTGGCACTATTACTGAAGTTTTTATAGCTGTGAAGTAACAGCAGATGCACTAAAACTAGAGTGTTATGTGTGCAATAGGAGACTTGACAGGTAGTTGAGTAAGCAGGTGGTGACTGGTATATGTGTGTTTATGTTTCAGAAGCAGCAGTGAACTCTGGAGAAATCTGGTTCATCAACTTCTATTTCCCACGATGCTCACACTGTCATCAGCTCGCTCCAACGGTAACACAACACTAAAATACACACTCACATACATATTAAACACAAACTTCATACACCAAACACAGAACATCCACTCAAGATGCTTTTAGCTGTATTAAATTTGTCCCTTTATTTTTTTAGCCTTTTTTGTTTTACTGTACATTTTATAGCTTTTCTGTTAAATTTTATTCCTTAAGTTTTATCTGCATTAGCCTTGTACCATGTACCTTGTCTTAAGTAGATATTAGCAGTCGATAATTACTGAGACAGACAGACAAGTGTTAACCAAATAGAGCAACATCTGTTTGTCTCTCTAACCTGTCTGTCTCTCAGTGGAGGGAGTTTGCCAAGGAGATGGATGGAGTGATCAGGATTGGAGCGGTGAACTGTGGTGACAACAACCATCTGTGTAGGAGGAAAGGCATCAACAGCTACCCCAGTCTGTTCATTTACAGAGCAGGACAGGTTTGTGTCCTGTATGTTATGTTATGATTAAATTGAAAATGCATCTGCTCAGTCAGTGAAAGTAGAGGACTGAAAAATTTATCCAGCATCAGTTTCTATTTTTTTTTTTTTTGCTGCCTGGTTTTAATGGTTTTAATCTCCATTTAAAAACAGTCCATGTCTTTTTTGCTGTGTTTACACTGAAAACAACCTTTATATTAATAAAACTCAGCAGTCAGCATAACTTGAAAACTCATGCAATGACAGATCATCAAAACGCTTTTGGTTAAATTAAGTTGTGCAAGGCTAAAAGTCATCATATTATATTTTACCAAAGGCTAAGGTTAACTCTGTTAAACCATAATGTGCATCATGTCAACTCTGAGGTTCTCAAAATGTTCCTTCCATGCCCGCCATGTAAAGTGATTTCATTTGAATGGACCAGTGATAACGTTGAGGAAAAATGTAACAAAACAAGCCGACTTGATTTTGATTGAAAAATCAATATCTAGAATATGAAGTGAAACTTTGAGTGTTTAGAGACAAAAACACAAGGTTTACCTGCTACATTGACAGTGGACCCAGGAGAAAGAGAGACTTTTGGATTTGTCTGAGTTTGTATCTAATAAATAAATAAATGTTGCTAAGCTGAATTCTGGTTTTGCTAGCATCAGAGGCAGAGGTTCCCACATGAATCAGATTCATTCAACTTCAGATGTGTTCCACTTCAGTCATGCTTTCAATGGCTCTTAAGCATGTCAGCTTAAGAACCACTGATTTAACTCATGATGACTGATGACTTTGTTTTTCTGTAGAAATCAGAGAGGTTCAATGGGGAGCGTTCTAAAGACAACCTGGTCCGCTTCTCCATGCAGTTTATCACAACAACCGTCACTCAGCTCTGGCAAGGTAACTACCCTGAAATGTTCATGGTTTACAGTTTACATCTAACCTGGTTCCAAATCTGAAATGAATGAAACAAAATGGCAATTCAGTCTGATTATGAGGCTAGTTGATATCGTTCTATGTGGTCTGACCTGCGAGTGTGGTTGTGTTGTTGCTAGGTAATGTGTTCAGCGAGATAGAGACTGCGTTTTCATTAGGGCTGGGCTGGCTGATCACCTTCTGCTCTGACACTGGAGGTAACACACGTGCATATATGATGCCTAAAAGTGTTGTCTGAATGTCAGCTGAAACATCCAGTCGCATGTGTCCATGTGTACTGTATATGTGGGAGCAGCCACACACGCTCATATTTGTAAACTGGTCTTGTCTAGCTTGTCCTGTAGCACTAATGATTTGACTTTCTGTCTATCTGTTTCTCTCTCAGATTGCCTGGAGCCAAGAACAAGACAGAAGCTGGCTGGAATGTTGGTATGAAGACACAAGTAATATTATCAAAGAGTTTCCCCACAGCTGTTTCTAGCAGAGGCAGGCCTCCTCCACCTAACTATAGATTTCCTTTTGCTAATGTCAGAAGAAATGAATACACTTCAAAGAAATCAAAACTCAATGTTCATAATGGAAAAAGATATGAGAAGCTATTTTACACAGCAAGTATAATATATTTAATGCGTGAGGCTACACTGTCATGTAGAGCAGAGGTTCTTGTGACCCGTCAAAACAAAGCAATGTCTTTTGTCAGTTAAACCAAGAGTATTTTTTTCCGTTGCTTTATTTGTAGTAGTTTTAGACCTGAAGATGTAAAAAAGTTCATTCCATTTGATTAAGTTAGATATTGACAAGCTGGACTTAACCTTTGTAGCTCTGTGTTGATATAATTAATCAATTGCACCTGCAATTAGGGCTGGGCAATTAATTGAGGAGTTTGCTGTGTGGTCATATGGCCATTTCATAGGTTGAGGTTTTTTCCACCTGCAATTTTAAACAATGTAATGATGCGTGTCCAGTCAATCTTGTCTAGAAAAAAACAATTCAAATGTTGGAGAAACCGCAGCAGGAGGCGGGTTTAGATGAAAAAGAGGTGGTACAAAAAAAGATGCCATGCTGGCCTCAAGGGTACTTTGGCTTCAGTGGGCTGTCAGAGCAAAGTTGGGTGAGCAGTAAGTAGTGAACATGTGAATCTTTTATGAGCTACAGAATAAATGCTACCACTCTTTGAGAATGAGGAATGAGTTCTGGAGTTCTGTTTACGAGCAGCTGAGTATATCGGCTGTGTTGACCCGAAGGTAGCTACAACTTAGCCCTGGACATCCCCACAGTCAGGAGGCTGCAGCAGTCTGTTACACAAGCCGAAAATAATTTCACTCCATACCCTAAAACATGTGGTTGATGGAATGAAACAACAGCAGTGTTATTCAAATTAATATTATTTAAATTAAATTACTTTGATAATACTTAATGATTATTATCATAATAGTCATAAGAGATGTGAAATAGAGCATATTTTACTTTGATTTTCCTTTTTTAACAGCTGAATATTTTACATTTATTTAACATTTACTCAGTCTTTATGATTTTCTGTTCAGTGCAAATAATTAATAATAGCTTCACTGTGAGGACTGAAAGCTTGTGCACAGGTGTATTTAATAAAATATTGTTTATTAATTATCAAGATAAGTATGGCAATTAATCCAAATATTGATTTCAGGTTTCAGATATCACCCACCCTTAACTGCAATCATCAAAATATCACACAGCAGGAATACAGACTGTTTGTCTAAAACAGAACATGCAAGCTGAAAAACAGATTTGACTTCATTACATCATTCATATTTTATTTCTGTACAGGACTCACACAGTGTAAACAATAAATTCAGTAATATTTGAAAAAGGTTTTTATAGTGTTTTCGCTCATTGATATATCTCAATCATATCTTATCTTAAAAATTGTATGGTATTGTACATTTACAGTAAGGTACATCACCACCGTTCGGTTCTCTGCTGAAAATGTGTTAGTAGCGTTAGTGTTTATACAATAAAATAAATTCACTGATCCTATTGGTTGAATAACGTTGGTAGAAATGTTTTATCTGAGTGTGTCTGCTTAATGTGTTTGCATGTTTGTGTAGGATGGTCTAGTGAAGGTGGGATGGATGGACTGCGCCTCACAGGAACAGCTCTGTGACAGTTTCCAGGTAACACTCAGCACTATTGCAATACTACTGCAGTAGTACTGATACTGCTACTGTAACTTACCTCCATGTTATTCTTCATGGAAAAAACTTGAATAACCTGAAAAACTGAATAGACTCCCAGGATCCTTTCCAGCCAGATGGCTCTATGTGGAAGATAAAGCAAAGTATCATCTGCAAAGAAGCACAGGGAAATGTTTTGTTTCTGAGCACACCATGCCCTCAGCTGCCATGAACAGTTTTTAGATTCATTTTAAGGTAAAAATGATTAACAACAGAAACAATAGAAGTTGCAGTAGCAGTAGTTTTGGTGGCAATGGTATATTTGTTGCAGTACTGGTATTAGTGTTTAATCATTCTGCTGTTTTTCAGGTAACCAGTGGAGCGACTGCTTTGTTCCCACCTGGAAGTTCTCTGGATCAACACGGCAGCGTTCTGGTAGGACACACAACACATTCCTGTCTGTATGTGGACAGTATACTGTAGCTCTGTAGTAATACTGTGTAACATACTGCAGTACTGACTCAGTGTGCATGTGTTCCAGTGGCTGAATACTCTGGATAGTAAAGAGATTTACAATCAGGTCATCAGCCATCTGCCTGATCTGGAGCTGCTGACCAAAGAGAGCTTCCAGGTACATACATTACACAACTATATATGTACACTACAGAACACACACTCAAACATACTGTACAACTTTCAAGTGCGGATGTACTATACTACTGCTGAAATATACATCCAGTAAATGATATGTAACTTCTTCTGCCAGAGCAAGCTGGCCCATCATCGCTGGTTGGTCAGTTTTACATTTGGAGACAGAAACTCCGCCTCCCACGAGTACAAGAAGCTACTAGCCTTCCTCCGAAATGACCATATACAGGTACCTGTCTGTCTGCATGTCTGTCTGCCTGTCTCTCTGCCTGCCTGTATGTCTCACTGCCTGTCTGTCTCTCCAGGTTGGCAGAGTAAACTGTATGGCAGACTCTGAGTTGTGTCAATCTCTCTACATCCATAAACCCTGCGTGGCTGTCTTCAAAGGACTGGGAATCCACGACTTTGAGATCCACCATGGTCAGGGCTACAACTGAACAGTACTTCACTATCGTTTCCACTGTGCACTGTTTTAGCCATGTTAGCAGCATGGATGTAGGTCTGTTGGTCAACTACTTTGGTCCAGACTGAAATATCAACATCTACCAGATGGATTGCCATGAAATTCATGTTAAGTTTGTGTTTAGTTGTAATTAGCATGCTAACGTGCTAAACTAAGATAAACATTATAACTGCTAAACATTGGCAGGTTAGCATTACCATTATGAACATGTTTTAGCATTTAGTCCCTTTATTCCTTTTTCAGCAAACCTGATGACCTGCAGTATTGCCATTGTCATTTTTTTTTAAGTTGTGGTCAGTCAGTTTATTCGTTTGATGAGAAATTGTTCTGCTGTTGAGATGTATCTATGTGTCTGTCTGTCTGTCTAACCCTTATGGCTGTTTGTAGGTAAGGATGTGTTGTACGACATTGTGGGTTTTGCGAGGGATAGCGTTCGCGCTCACGTGACGACTCTGAGGCCAGACAACTTCCCCTCAGACAGAAAGGAGCCCTGGCTGGTGGACTTCTTTGCCCCGGTGTGTAACTAACAAATCAGTAGGAAAGCACAAGAACAGGATATAATGTCTCATATAGCACATCCTCCTGATAAATAAACAGGTGGGAATGAGACATCAGTACTGATAGGCTTGATTTAACCTCAGAGAGTTTTATACTTCACACTTTGCAACTTGATGACCCAGCCTTCCTGAATCCTGTTTACCTTCAGGGCTGGTGATGGTGTTACACCTACAACACAAACAGTGTGAGATAGAGTCAGAGCTGAGCATGTACATTATGTACGCCTGTAACCTTCAGGCTGGTGAGAGGCAAGAGGGAGCCTGCTATTCCATATGTGTGAAAAGGGGGTTATTGTCCTGTTAATTGCAGGTGTAATAAAGATCTGGCCATGCAGTGAGAATAAATCTTGTGACGTCACCTAGTTAGATATTGATTTCATAAATATGTAATTCTTGTGTGCAGTGGTGTCCTCCATGCCGAGCCTTACTTCCTGAACTGAGAAAGGCTTCCATCCAGTTGGCGGGGCAGATGAAGTTTGGTACTCTGGACTGTACCATCCACCACAACCTCTGCTCTCTGGTAAGCATGTGCATACGTGGACCATACCATTGATTATGAACTGGAGACAAGTAGATACCACAGACAGGTTGATTCATTGGTTCATTTTTTTGTTTCTCCCTCTGTCTCAGTATAATATCCAGGCTTATCCCACTACAGTCATCTTCAACGGTTCCTCTGTTCATGAATATGAAGGGCAACATTCAGCTGATGGCATCCTGGAGTTCATACAAGTACTACTACATATCAGCTACACACTAATACCACATAATACACATGACTACTATTGATTTTGAAGCACTAAGTGACATGTGCGGCCTTACTGGGAAACAAACATGAACACAGGCAAAAAAGAACATGCCTGCACTGGCAAGTCCTTCCTGAAAATGGTTTCAACAAATAATAGTCATCATCAACCAGACTTGGCTGAAAGAACTTCCTTCTGTCTATGCAGGATCTGGTCAATCCATCTGTGGTGGTCCTGGATCCTTCTAGCTTCACTGAGAGAGTTAAAGGTAAAACCAGCCCTGAAAATAACAGATAGACCATGGTCCAGTTGCACAGACACAGATATCTAAATTCTTTGGGTTGTACAAAACTAAAATTCTTCTCAAACTATAAAACATGGTTTGCCAAGCAACCTCTTTGAGCTTGTTATCCTCTCCTCTCCTCTCCTCTCTCCTTTCCTCTCATGTGGTTGCAGGTCGAGATGAAGGGCAGATCTGGGCGGTAGATTTCTATGCTCCATGGTGTGGTCCCTGTCAGGCTCTGATGCCAGAGTGGAGACGCATGGCCAGGGTACATTTACACACCATACACACACATACAGTGCAAATATCCCGCACAGTGAAACGGCCTGGACTGTGCAACAGACTTGAAATAATGAATGAACCTCAGCATGTTGGCGTAGGGACAACCAGCACAGAGTAGTACTTCTATTTGAATTTTACAGTCTACTCAAACATAAACTGATTATAACCTGAACCAGACAACATTCTGCAGAGGAATTAACAAACACTGAGGCTAAAACTAGGAAACTACAGCATATGACACATTTTGAAAACCTACCCTGATTTGGCATTTATCAAAACCCAAAACCAACCCAATCTAAACAAAATAATAGAGCAGATCAGCGAACAGAAACACACCCTGTATGCAGCCAGTGTCTCTTCAAAGTGCTGGAAGGAACAATACCAGTCAAAAGTTTGGACACACCTGCAAAAGGGTTTTTCTTTACTTTTACTGTTTTCTACATTGTAGAGCAATATTGATTCCATCAAAACTATAAAATAACACATATGGAATTGCATATTAAACAAAAAAGTATAAATAAAGCAAACTGTCTTTCATAGTTTAGATTTCTCAAAGTAGCCACATTTTGCTTAGATGACAGCTTTGCACACTCTCGACATTCTCTCAACCAGCTTCATGACGTCGTCACCTGGAATGCTTTTCCATCAGTCTTGAAGGAGTTCCCATATATGTTGAGCACTTGTTGGCTGCTTTTCCTTCACTCTACGGTCTAACTCATCCCAAACCATCTCAATTGAGTTTAGGTTAGGTGATTGTGGAGACCAGGTCATCTGATGCAGCACTTCATCACCAAGATATGTACTGAGCAGACAGTTGAAAAATTAAACTTGTCAGTTTTCTCTGATGAACAAACTCTATAATGGAGACACTGTTTCTGAATGACCTCAATCGTATCTTTGACATTTCTGTACTTACATTTATTGTTGCTTATTGGTCGATATATTCACCGATATATCTGCAGTAATCTAATATCGGCCTGGCTGATTTTAACTCGGTTAAACATAAACAGTGCAAAATTGTCTGTGCAGTGAATGATGAGGCTTCCCCTTGGTTTGCTATCACAGTATTGCTGCTAGTGATCAGCAGAGTGTAACCTGTCTAACCTGTGTGTCTCTCTTACCATGCAGCTGCTGTCAGGTCAGATCCTGGTTGGTTCAGTTGACTGTCAGCGGTATCAGTCGTTCTGTCAGGGTCAGAATGTGAGGGCTTACCCTGAAGTCCGCCTGTACCCTGGCAACACCAGGCAACAAGATCGCTACATGTATGTATCACACTTTAAAATAAACATACTGCATGAATATACACTGGCAGTGACAATGCCAGCTTAGCCTCCATCATAAGAGAAAAAAATCCAGTTTACAACTTATCCCGATTTACACTTTGTATCTATATTGTTTATTGATCAAGTGTAGAAATAGAAATGTTAAAAGGAGACGGTGTGGTTTTAGCAGCAGTTAGCATTGGAGATATTTGTTGACCAATAACCTCCAAGCACAGTGACTGCACACCGCATCTGAAAAGTCCTGCCCTCATAGTGGGGTTGCCAGGTTTGAGCTCTCAACTAAACCCAGCTGACTACAGGATGGAATGGTGAATAGCTTGTTAGCTAACAATATACAACATGTAAATCATACAAGAGTTGTGGGTAGCAGTTTCCCCTATTTTCAGCCTTAGCTAAATGCATCCTGGACCTGTCTTTGTTCTGGATGCACAGAGATGAAACTGATATCCACCTTCTCATCTGACTCTGCAGAAGACAGAGAGGATTTTGGGAAGAGGATTTCCCAAAATTTCACAATGTTTGCAGGTTCAGAGACCAAAGTTAAACAATTTGTGATCTTGAAGAGTCCCGGTCTTCAGTGCTGATTAGCTATGGAGTTCCTCAGGGTTCCATGTTAGGTTCTGGTCTGTTTGCACTGCTTGCTCCTTGTGGGCTATGTCTTCCATGAATTGGAGTGTTAACATTAATTTTGAATAACTATCTGAATAACTAACAGACTATTAGTCAGAATGTGTTACTGTCCTTTTGATTCAGCTTATTGATCCTGTTTTCCTATTGGTCTGTCTGTCTACTCAGGAGTTACAATGGTTGGCACAGAGATGCCCATTCACTGAGAACATGGGCACTGAGGTGAGATACAAACTGCTTTTCTTTTTCTTTCTTTCTTTCTTTCTTTCTTTCTTTCTTTCTTTCTTTCTTTCTTTCTTTCTTTCTTTCTTTCTTTGTGTTTCTTTATTTTCATCAGTGATTAGATTCACGTGGAATCTTACAGATATGTATTTGTGTACATATCTTTTGTGTACAGCTCTCTGCCCAGGGCGTCAGTGGACCTGACTCCAGACTCGTTTAGGTCTTTGGTTCTGTCAGGTCAGGATCACTGGGTTCTGGATTTTTACGCCCCCTGGTGTGGACCCTGTCAACACTTTGCCCCAGAGTTTGAGGTCCTGGCTCGGGTGAGGCACCTTTTCCTTTTTGTAAACAAATCTTTTTATCCAGTAGCCTTAGTTCTTTCACAGCCCAGGACAGACAACCGACAGACTACTGACAAACTAAGCCAGACTCTTCTCTTTATAGTTGAGGCTCTTAAAGGGATGTTCTTTGTGTGATTGACAGATTCTTAAAGGGGAGGTTCGGGCAGGGAAGGTGGACTGTCAGGCTCATTATCAGACCTGTCAATCAGCTGGAATCACCGCCTACCCAACTGTCAGATTCTACCCATACCTGGGAACAAGGAGGGTGAGGACACACACACACACACAGAGTTTGGTCAAGTCTTTATTCCACAGACTGTTTTAATAACACGTGTGCAGCTGTGGTGACAACAGAGAAAGTGCCGTTTTTAAAAGTCTGTCTGTTCAGCTCTTGGTTCTTTTGTAACTTTTATCTGAATCTCTATGGTTGGGAGTTTAGTTTCACTCCTGTGTTTTTGTTTGCAATTTTAGATATCAGCCTTATTCTACTGTTAACTTGCTTTGAGACATATTGGAGCTGCGTTAAGTTGCTGGTGTGAAAGAGTCAAACGGGCCGTCCCTGTGGCTCAGGGGTTAAGGTGCCAACCATGAACCACAACTCGCCAGTCTGAATCCTGCCAAGGACCTTTGTTGCATCTCTCTCTCCCTCAGTTCCTGTCTATCTAATAAAGACATAAAATGCCCCTAAAATAATTTAGAAAATTAGTCAAAGATGGATTGAACACTGATCCATAGTGGAAAAACATTTCTAATTTTATGATGTGTGTGTTGACAGCATGAACACAGCGGGGAACACATCAATAGCCGGGAGGCTAACTCGATTGCTGACACCATCAGACAGCGACTACAACAGTTGTTGCCACGGTTACAGAACAATCTGAAAGTAAGTCGCTGTTCACTTAAAATGCATGCGCAAACCAGCCGGTGAAATTAAGTTTGACATCCATCTTTTCCCTGCAGGACGAGCTCTGATGGTCTGGGGTGGAGCCAAAAGAATCTATCTGATTGGTCAGTGAGGGACAGAAGTGGATTTGATTGGTCCAGCACAATGCTTAGCCAATAAGCACTCCTAGACAAGACCACAGCTGTAACACAAGGACAGACTGGACAGTGTTACCTGCTGTGCTGAATGTACTGAACACTTCTGCCTTGTTTTTATTTGTTTTTAATTTGTCTCCATTGTTTGTATTTACTCTATGAAGTAAAACTGTGAGACACTGTATACTAAACATGTTACTGACAGACAGACACACATACACACACACACACACACACACACAGAGCCAGATGTTGACAATGTTGTATTTTATTGTTCATGTAAAAGTGGTTGGTCCTTCAGAATAAAACTGTTGAAGTTGAAACATTTCAAGAGTCCCGTCACTTTTACAACCTTTACTGCAATTTTTATTTCCACTTCTATTACGAAACCTAGCTATTTTTGTGTAAGTTGAATGGCAAAAATTACCATTCTCAGCAGTTCCAGCCTGCCATATGTGAGGATATGCTGCAATTAATGTAGAAAATGATTGGCAAGTTAATCTATTACAAAAATTATCATTAGGCTCAGGTTTGATGTCATGTAAAGTTACATCAGGAATTCATCCATCTATCAGTTGTGGGATGTGTGTAAACTTTAGTATCCTTTTTATCCTTTAAAGAGTATAGAATAAGAGGACATTTTGTGTGTTAAGTTCCAGTTTGAATCTTTCAAGCAACAGTAAGCACATTCCCTTCAGAAATCCTGTGTAATTATTTATTAGTTATGATTATTAGTTGTCATCAGAGATGACAACTTTATGTATGATTATAACTGATAATTAATAACTAACAAAAGTTAATAATGTAGCTGAGAAATAAGATGTAAATGTAGATGTAATTTTAAGAATGTGTAACTAATATATTGAACTGTTCAACTGAAAAACTACAATAGACAATTATTCAAAGCAGAATATTTTTATGTCTTAAAACCTGTCAGGAAGGGATCTTTTTCTGAAATATTTCCACTTTGACCAGCAGGTGTCACTGCTCACTCAGTTTTTCCTCTGGCAGAGAATTCTAATGAGCACAGGATCCATATGAACAAAGTAAGCAATAGATGCTATCCAAATATAAAGAAATTACAAAGAAGCTTGGCTTGTATGTGCAGAAAATAAAGTGGAATCAAAAGCTTTCACCTCATCTCCCTTAAGAAAAATATACCTGTAAGTCAACTCAGTAGACTGAAAAGAATGTGATGATCCAGAAAAATATGAAAAAAAGTAAACGAGATGCTATTGAAATTCATACATGTTTAGACTGGTTTGTAACAACCTTTAAGTGAGCTCACGGTGCCTTATGGGTGTATTGGGAATGTGTCCATCATGCATAATTGTAATGCTAAACATTGTAAGTGTAATTAGTGGTAGTAGTGTAGTATTCTTGTTAATTAGTTTAAAAAAATCATCTTTTAAAGTGACAAAAAAGTGTGTGACTTTGATAGACAGACCCAGTCTAGTAAATGTGTGGGTTCTGCAGCTTTCTAATGGTTTGTAATGTTTCAGTGTTTCCAGTTAAACCAGCAGGTGTCACTGTTGCTCCTCTATCCAATCATCCCTCTGGGAAACCGTTAACAGGAAACAGGAAGTACCTAAACAGTCTTGGTGACACTACAAGTTGTAACACTGATTAACAGTCATAATACAGGTCTGAGCACAGTGATGAGAACATTCACATGTAAATGTGTATCACTGCTGTCATGTACAGAGGAAATGTACTGTGGTATAATACAGCAGTTACAACATGGAGGTGGGTTGCTCAGCTAATAACCTTGTAAAAATATAGTCTGTTGATGGTCGACAGAGTTCAGTAATGGACAGAGTTTAAAGCTGTGGCACACCAGGTCTGTACTGAAATTATGATGTGAAAAAATTCACAAGAACAAAGCCAAAAGCCCAAGACAAAACGGTTCACTTCTTTGTATTCTATTTGTCTGGTCAGCAGTAATATTAGCCTCATCTATGAACTGTGCACTCCAAGCGTAACTCTGATTTGGTAGTGTTCCTTACACAAACCTTGAGGGAATAGTGAAAATGTTACTTTAATCCAGCAGTGGGTTGTGTCTTGAAAAATGTATTTTCATGATCCCACAAATGTCTTCTGTCTACCTTGAAAGATAGCATGTTTAACAGCGGACCTAATGTATGTTCCAGCAAAGAAGAGCAGAATGCAGACCTTTAAACATTGGTCAAACTCCAAGGACTATACGGACTTTGTTACCTGTGTGGTATTGTGCGGCTATCATGCACATAAATTTGGGCTTGATGTAGAAATGATCCTTACTTAGAATTCAAGACTGAAATGAAGACCATAAGAGGTAGTGCTGTAATGTCATAGTGTTATGAACGGTGATGAGAGTGATATATTACTGATGTTTTTACTGATGTGTATTTGAACTGTAATGTGACTGTGTAGGTTAAAACAAAACCAAGAGTCTACAGCCATGCTAGCAGCTCTGTGAGGCTGTACTTGGACACAGTGGCAGTTTGAGTTAAATGTGTTTAATGAACATCACCATGACAATGATTATGTATTGCAGGTATGATGTTTCCCATGTTCACCATCCTAGTTTAGTGTGTCAACATGCTAAAATTTGCTAATTAGCACTAAAACACAAAGTAAAGTTTAGGCTGATGGAAATGTCAGTTTTGCAGGTATTTGGTCATAAACTTAAGTGTTGGACAAATTGTAATTTTGAAGAAATTTCAGCAGATAACACAGGGATTACTTGAGTCATTATAATCCTGAGAGGGACATGAATGTCTATATCATATTATATGCCAAGATGTTGGAGGGTTGGGATTCATCTTCTTGGCATCATGCATATCTGTACCAAATTCCATACCAATCCATCTAATAGTTATCAAGACATTTCACTAAAAACTAAAAATGTCAACCTCATGGTGGTGCTATATGGAAAGTCCAGGTGATCATCGAAGCCTGTCTGTTTCATCCTTTGGGCACAATGAAAATCTATACAAACTTTCATGATAATCCATCCAATAGTTGTTGAAATATTTCAGTCTGGACCAAAGAAATCCAGTAATTCAAGACAACAGACTAAGTTGTAGTTAACCTCTGTTATACCATTGTGTGGTTGGGAGAAAACCATGTACCTACCGGATTAAAGCGTCAGACATTTTGAACTCTATGTAGTTCAGATTTTATGAGTTTAACTTGCAGAATCTACAGAACAACTTGTAATTCCAGCCATCAGACAAATTAAGCAGAGTAAAAAGTCTCACAAAGTGTAAGTAAAAGACTAGCACTTAAAAATGTTCTCAAGGTACTTTCCACCTCTTTGAGTATTATTACCGGGACATTTCTGAATACCTCTCCCTCCTTCTCACTCTCTCTCTGTTTTGTGGGCAGCTGGAGGTCACCATTGACGCAGCACTGCTCCATAAACCACTGGAACCACTTACTGTGTGTGCGTTCTATTGTTTCATGATGTGAAATGGAGCAGCAAGTTGGACAAACACTCACTGAGGTATTGTGGGAACCAACCTGGCAGTACTCTGTGTGTTTGTGTGTGTGTGTGCATGCGTGTGTGTGTGTGTGTGTGTATGTGTGTGTTGATGATGTCAGATTAAAATCACTCACTGTGTTGGACTGTTGGAGCTTTGGCTGTGCATATCTGAGTTGGAGAGCAGTGCTTCCTGTGATGTTGTACTCTGATTAACAGATGTAAAGTTTAACATGGCTAATCACAATGATAAACTTGCAAAAGAAACTCTTATCAGCCTGAGTTTGTATGTTTTAAACATTTAATTTCAGCAATGAATGACAACAGCGGAAATAAAAAAAACAAGTTTTCATTTTTCAAATTTTATGGATGTTTTTCTGTTAATACCGTCACATGTCAAATACTTATTTTGAGTTGCAAGGGTACTGGCCAATAGGCAGAAGTAATTTGAGTTTGAGTTAGTAGAAGGAGTAGTTTGACAAATGGTCCACTTTTTGCAGCACTTTCAGCTGATAACAGCCTTCATCACTGATGTTCTAAAAGAAGAAAAACTTCTAAGAGTGCAAATCACTAAAAAAGAAAAAAAAAGAAAAGTGAAATCATAACATCTATTGAGCTCAAATGACAAAAGATGATGATTGCATGAACTCCATCCACTGATGAAGACCATGTGATATGGTTGAGAGTTCTGAAAAAAGCTAGCAAGTGGACCCTAAGTTTGGATTGTTCTGTCAGAGTCTAAACTATTTTGTTTTCCTTACAGTAAATAAATACAACATAAAAATAAAAACAAAAAGGAAATGAAGTCTGATTTTTGTTGCTTATGTGCTGTGGACATAGGTGGAGTTGTGTTTTCTTTCTTTCTTTTTCTGGCTAAATTTGCAAAAATGAAACTAGGGTTTAAACACCAGACAATATTGGAAGAGAATAGAGCTAAATAATTATTGGACTAAACTACTGGACAAAATTATGGCACCAGTGGATATTAGACCACACTATGGCAAAAACACCAGTGAATATTGGACCAAACTATGGCTAAAACAGCAGTGAATATTAGACCAAACTATGGCTGAAACAGCTGTGAATATCAGACCAAACTATGCCTAAAACATCTGTTAATACTGGACCAAACAGTGGCTAAAACACCAGTGAATTATTGGATCTAATGGGCTAAAACACCAGTGGATATTGAACCAAACTATGGCAAAAACACCAGAGAATATTAGACAAAACTATGGCTAAAACACCAGTTAATATTGGACCAAACTGTGGCTAAAACATCTGTGAATAATGGACCAAACTATGGCTAAAACACCAGTGAATATTGGACCAAAGCGGGCTGTAACATCAGAGAATAGTAGACCAAACTATGGCTAAAACACAAGTGAATGTTAGACCAAATGATGGCTAAAACATTAGTGAACATTGAACCAAACTATGGCTAAAACACCAGAGAATATTGGACCAAACTATGGCTAAAACATCAGTGAATATTGGACCTAATGGGTTAAAACACCAGTGAATATTAGACCAAACTATGGCTAAAACACCAGTGAACACTTGACCAAACTATGGCTAAAACACCAGAGAACAGAGGACCATACTATGACTAAAACGCTAGTGAATATTAGACCAAGCTATGGCTAAAACAGCAGTGAATATTAGACCAAAACTATGGGTAAAACACCACTAACTATTGGACCAAACCAGGGCCAAAGCAAATATTGGTCTGACAGTCAACCAGTAAACACAATGTGGACTACAATGGGATGACCATGCTGCTCTGCTTCTGCTGGATTTTTTTTTTTTAACATGTAGCCTTCCCAACTTGAGTTGATGTAATAAAGGCTTCTAACTATTTTGTACACTTTCTGCCCCCTGGTGTTGAAAAATCACTTCATGCAGCTGTAACTTTAACAAGGTCAGTCAGTGTAAAAAAATTCTGTCACTCTTTGCCGTGTCAGCACTCAGGAACATGAATAGAGCCACTCAGCCTCAAGAAACAGACTACACCTTATACCAACACCAGGTGTGTTTTCAGTCAGAGAGTCAGCTGAAATAAACATGGAGGAGTGGAGAGGGATAGAGGAGAAAGGAGAAGCACGGAGAGGAAGAGAGCAGAGGAGGATAAGGAGGTGTAATAGCAGTAAATCCATGAAAACATTTTCTCTTCTCTCTCATGGAAAGTGCAGCTGAGAAAACACTGCTGGAAATTAGTAGGCAGGGACTACTGGAAGTACGCCTACACACACACACACTACACGCTAGCTGTGTTTCATGCTGCTGCTCCTCTGTTTTGTTAAACAAACTTAACTCCCATCAGTGAAAAACATTTAAGGTCTGAAGGTTCAACTTCTCTTCTAGTTTGATACTTGGTCTTGATGTGTTGGTCTATCTCAGTCCATATTTACACTAATTTAAGATGATCAGTCAGCTCAGTCTTGCGGAAGAAATAAAAAGCAGTATGTGAAAAATCATGCCTAAATGCACTATATTTACTGTCTGCCATTTAATTTGGGTGTCTGAATTATGAGTGTGTAAATTTATCCTCAAAAAGTGCCCTCAAAAATTTCTCAATGGCACAAATGACATGTACACTTTCTGCCAACAATATGCTGCATTGTATGCAAAAATTACTGTTGTGCAACTCAGCTTGAGGTTTATGCCAATGAGGAAGTGTCTTAAAGTGCAATACCACTGACGGCCAACAGATGCTATGACACCCATTTACTGTTAAAAAAAAAACAAAAAAAACAACCTCACCTTCTCTCTAGAAATACTAAGTCAATCATTTTTTCGACTCTAATATATGTACTGGTTGTAATATCAGAAATTATTGCTCCGTTAACGGAGGGGTACGCTGTGCAGGCGTTGATTGACAGCTGTGATTGACAGTTGGCTCACCTGCTGCTCTCCCCAACTCCAGGACTCGCACTGAGTCAGAAAATTGTCGCAATATTTCACTAAGTTTAATGTTACTTGATTATGATACCTAACCTGATGTGCCAGATGGTTTATTACACAGAGCTATCTGAGAAGTCATCCTTGGAAACTGTTTGGAAAAGGGCAGGCACTTTCAAAAATACTTGGCAGGTGATTGGATGAACCATTCGTCTATCATTGAATATCACGGGCTGTTGTCACACCTAAACGACAGCTGTAGCTGCCAGTAGCTTCTCATAGGACGCTGATTGGTCCAAACTACTGTGGTTCGGCCAAAAGTACATATCTTGAAGCCTGACAAGATGGATTCTTGCATGATCTCGTGATCTCGCAAATCCAGCGGCCTTGCAAGGTAATATGATACCTGCCCTGTTAGCACAGTTTAGCTAAAGCAGCTAACATTATCTCAAATGCACCACTCAGTGTTCCCAGTAAGCTAGCATTAGCTTCACTCCAAAGTGGTGGGGCGTGTTTCCAGAGTGTGAAAGGCAACACCCCGCACTCCTTATTTGGAAGGTCCTGGCTCCAAAACATGGAGCCAACCATAAGATGCAAGGCTGGGCTTCAAACTGGCTCCAATGAAACCAATGGGTGATGTCACACCTTCCTACATCTTTATATACAGACAGACACAGTGAAAGTGACATGCTAGCAGGAGAGGCTTACACCAAGCTAGTTGCACCAGCTAATCATAACTTCAAACTTAGCCTAGTTATAAAAAGTGTATACTAAGTGGAGATTTATGCATCACTAAATTAAAACAGGTTGCACCACACAAACTAGTTGTTTTATAAAGATTTGTTTTTAAGTAATATTTACACCCAGTAACTGCTAGGTGTAACTGGTGCACAGCTAACCGAAACAACTGACAAAGCTAATGTTAGCTTGCTAATATGACCCGTCTAGACGATTTTCATCACATTCTACATATATATTACAAATCCATGATAATTTTATTATCCTGTTCAATGCTGTATTCTGTACACACAACATCTAGTGCATGCCTGTCCATCCTGGGAGAGGGATCTTTTGTGGTGTGAAAAACTGTGTGAAGAACACATATATATTATTGCTTATTATGTCATCTTCACAGTCATAGATACATAGACCCACACGTAGACATTGTATCCATGCTGAGGGATGTGTCTCAGCCACCGCCATATTGGTCTGGTGTTCTTGCTGCTCTCTGTAATAAGGAATATGAAGGAATTTTCCATATAGCCAGCTGTCTGTCCTTCAGGTCAGGACGACTTCTCAATCTGGTCGTTCTCATGGGAAGCTGCGCAAAAGTAAATTATTTTATGACTTGGGCCAAGGCTGTCTGGTAAACAGATCCCTATCTGAATTTTAACCAGGCGTTGCTCACGGCTCTCCTTCAGACTTCTGGGTAGTATTCATGGTGTCAGGACTGTGCACTTAAATTGTACCCCAAGTGTCTCCTTAATTGATTAAAGGTTCTGTATGTAGAATTGTGAAGCAATTTACATATATTCATTGTTTTTTATTGCCAATGAGTGAATGGGAAGTAATGTAATGTAAAAAAATGAGACCTTCTCTGACTTTCTTGGTTGTCTGTAACAGCCTGTGGACTGATTTCTATGTGAAGGACCCAGGCCGGATTTTCTGCAAAGATCTAATGGAGTTTTTGCGCGCTCCCAAGTGCCTTGTCTCTGTCCCGCTAACATCAACAAACGACCGGCATAATGACACAACAAGAAAACAAAACGGTGCTATTGGACTAGAAACACCCTGCAGATATTAGCTCTCCAGCTAATGAGACAGCTAACTTCCTCCGTCAACCGCTACACATTTCACAACAAAACAGCCCTGCAATGACAAGTCAACCACTCCTGAGCACACACAACTAAAACATTATTTCCTCAACAAAGGAGCAGGAAACAAGCTCTCCTCTCTGCTGCTGGACTGAAGGAGGAAGCTCCTGTCTGGTCTTGTTGACAGTGCCAACCAGGCTGGTGCTCTTCTTCAACAGGGGTCTTAGTGAGGGTGAGGGACGTGAAAAAGTTATCCATGGTGACATTTCTTCCCTTTGCCACATATGGCCTCACCAGCTTCATCACCAAACTCTCTCCCAGACTTTGATGTCCTGGTTGCATCCCATCTTTGTCCAGGTATGGGAAGCCATTCGAAAGATATTTGGTCTCCATGTCTGCAGCTAACCAGAATTTTATGCCAAATTTGTCTTGGCTTGCTCGCCATATACTGTGTAAAGCGGCAGCATGCTTTGGTGGGGAACAGCTGCTCATCCACAGTGATATTCGCCCCAGGCTTGTAGCAGGCAATGCTGTTGGCGACAAATCCACCCCAAACATCAAGGCAAATCCACCCCAAACATCAGATCAAAAACTCTCCATCTCTATATTTTTATTATAGGCTCCTCTGACAAATAGTAGGGCGATGAAGGCCTTCAGCTCGGCAATGGACAGATCCCACGAAATGTCCCATTTAACATGACGCGCCTCTGCCACGGTGCAGCCACGTATATGCTGCAGCATTTGCCTGTCCAGCAAACACACAAAAGTGCTCTGAGCATCTTCAATATTGCGCTTAGCATGTGCTGTGGGGCCAGCGGATTCCATCAGGACATTTTGGGACTGCTGTCTCCCAGAGTGTCCTCCCAGCTGGATGGCTGGATGGTTCCATCTTTCCCTTGCTCACATAGGCTTGGGACTGCAAAACATAAATAAGTGTATGTATATATGTATATATATATAGATATAAATAATGTGCGTAGTTGTTCTAAAATCACTGTAAATCACAGCCACAAGTAGCTTTTTGCCTTGATTTCACAAAATAGACACACAGCAACATAAATTGCGATCATTTATTGATAAAACATTCTTCTGCCATGCTAATTAGGCTTTAGATATTCATTTTCAAATAAATAATTTTGTTTTCAGAGATGGGTCTACACATGTTTGTGTAGTGTTTCGCAATAAGCCTACTTGCCTCTGGAGATGGTGTGAGCGCTCTGGCTTCATTAGATGCCGGTGTTTGCACTGTTGAGATTTATTATATTGTCATTTTTTATATTTTTTATGATACAAAATAGGCTACAACCTTGTTTATTGTCTGTTGGTGTTTGCATTTGTTATAAGATGAAAATAGCCATGAGTGTCGGAAGACGCTCATACGTCTCTTTAAGATTAGTGACCTCTCTTGACCTCCTCATCTGAGACAAGTGCTGGATCTCACACTTCAGTTTCTTGTGCTCCAGGTATGATGATAGTTCCTGCAGAGAGGGAGGGAGATTTTGAAAAAAACAAAGTGAATAGTGACATAGAATTGAATACAGGAGAATGTATTTTTGTGATCAGAGCTATTATGGTCTATTTCAGACCTATGAATGAAATGTGTGAGTGAATTTTATGATCTTGCAGTTTCTTCATGGTTGGCTGGCTTCTTTGGTCCAGCAGACTCTCCTCCTTCCCATCTGCATACACACAAACACACATACCCCAAACATTAATGCAGAATGTATAAGGAATGGCAGCTGCCATGAGTACAAACGAGTCTTTTTGCTTGCACTAACTGCTCTCACAAATAACACACATGGTGCCTTGATAGTTTGGCTAGCCCAGCCTGTAGTTGCTCCCTGCTGCTTCTCACAGCCTGCAGGGAGTTCTGATCCTTCTTATAGCCGCTGTCCATCTTTTTCACCCCTGTGTGCTTGGTCTTCAGCATGCTGGGCATGCTTCAGGGTCATTTTGGGCCTGGACAGAAAGGAAGAGGACAGAGACAAGACAAGATATATTAACTCTGTTAGAAATCTATGATAAGTCTGTTATAAGACCGAGATCAAGTCTGTTAAAGTTTGAGAAACAATGTGCTTAAAAAGTATATTGAAATCACAGAGCATAAAAGTTTGTACTGAAAACCTGATACTGAATATAGACTGAACCAGAACCTTTCCTCACCTGCTTGGCTTCAGTATCAGCCTTGCTGATGTCATTCTTGCAGGTCATCATCTTCTCACCCAGTGTCACCTCCTCTCCATCCTCATTCATGGATAAACCTGCACTGACAATTTTCTGCACAATCCCGGTTCAAACCCACCCAATCACTCTATATAAAGCAAGGAATCTCTGTCTGTCTATCTGTATGTATGTTTGTCCTTTGCATATCTTGAAAACTGTTAATCTGATCTACTTCATACCTGGCGGATGTATTATTGGGGACTCAAGGAAGTGCAGTGTTGAGTGTCAAGTTGTTTGGATGAGCAGTACTCGAGAAATATATAAAAATACCTCATAAACAACGTTGATTTGCTTTTTCTTCTGCCCATGGAGTCAATGAGCGGGGGTTAGGGAAAGGAGAGGGCTCTGCAGCTCTGTAGCTCTGCTGCTGCAGCGGACAGGTTCAGTTTTGGCGGAGCTGCTCTGCAGCTGACAGGTCCAGCTGACAGACAGGACAGACTGTGTCAGCGGAGCTCCGGTTACACTGCAATTTAATGTTTTAAAACAAGATTTTTTAACAGCTGATAACAACCATAGGAACAGACAGCTGGAGAGTTGAAGAGCTGCAGGGCGAGATGCAAGGAGTATCTCTGTTGTTTTGGTGGCTGCCAGCAGCTCTTCCTCCCGTGGAGAGTGGCAGATGGAGAGATTGCCTCCAGCAGGCCAGTGCCACAGTTAGCTGCTGAAGTTAAAACTGTCTCGATCAGCATATATTTGAAAATGAGCATGGGGCTGGGGGAGGTGGGCATTATCATTCTACCATTTATATAAATGTCATGACGTAGAGACCTCCCAAACAGTTGACTCTACGTCAACATTGGCCCCACCTTTTTTAACCAGCAGATGACAGGTTGAGCCATTTACAACCCATGAAATGCCGATTTTTATAAATTTGGTGTCAATGTCAATATTAACACCAGCATTGATGTGTTTCATCACAGTACAGTCATATAATTTAGTTTACAGCTCAAAAAACACATTTTAGTGTGCAGCACCTCTTTAAACTGCCATCGATTGTTCTCTCTTGTCTTGAAGAATTATATAATATATATCATCTTATTGATATTTATTTGCTCTTGTCTTTATTTGCATATTTGGTATTGAAGTAATCTTAAAGTAACGGACTGTACTCAAGTTGGATTAGGTTACTGATTACATTTTTTAACAAGTCATTAGTAATTGTATCAGATTACATTTTAAAAGTAACCCTGCCAACCCTAATGAGGACCACCTACTGTCTGGACCTACCTCACTGCATTCTTCTCTGGATGAGCTGCAAATCAAAAGCCTCACATGTGAATAGGCATGAAAAAAAAATCGCTGCTGACCTAAGTTAATTAAGTCGGCCTACTGTAAATACAACAACACAACAGTCTAATAATAATCATCCAAAGTGTTTGAAATATGAAACTACACAAATACATAACAACACTTAATAACAATTAATAAATTAATAAAAATAAACACAAAATAAAAATCGAATCAAATTTTTTTTCAGAATGTTTTTCTTTTTCATTCTCTCTTCAAATCCAACAGTATTAGTAACAGTCAGCTAAATGATAAGATTTGGAGTTGGCTATTTGCTACGGCTCATGTGAACTGTGTAGGGACTGTGTAGGCTGACTGTTGTCTACATTAAGTCCAGTAAAGGTGGGCGCTGGAGGCTGGAGGGACGCTGATTCAAGCAGACATGCTTCTGCAGGTGGGGGGACAGGTTGTTCAGCTGTATGAGGGAGGGCTTGTGCTGCTGGTGGAAGAGATGCTAGTAAACCGTTGCTGGAGCTTTTTCTGCTGTTCCACTCTCAACCTCACATGAAATGCCAATCACTGAGAGGGATGTCCAGTACTAGTGATGAGTATGGCCCCATATCTGACTTTGGTTCACCTCTTGTTGGGGACATGTCGTGGAAAGTCCTCAACTGCTTGCATTTTTAAGTCGCTCCACTTCTTCCTAACATCTTTAACATCCCTGTGCTCCTCTGCTTTTGCATTTATGACATCTGTGATGTCCTCCCATATTTGTGTTTATTGGTTACAAAGTTGTCAAAATTCTATTCCAATTATTCTTTGTTGTGTTTATATTTCAAGAGCAGGATGATGATTTCTTCATTTGTAGTCTTTTTAAAGTTTTTTTTTTCTTGGTCTACAGTCAGAAATGTCCAAATCCCTGAAACAGTACACAAACTAACATCAACATGGCATTGCACTATGGTATAGAGCTAGCAAAGCTGGTAACTTGACTAAACTTGACAGATTAGACACTAATGCTATAGTGTTGGCAAGCAAATATATAGGACCCAATGACCAATAATAGGGTACCGTTATATTACCCTATATTGTAGTTGATGGTTTCACCACTCGATGTCACTGTTGTTATTTTGCACTGGCTGTAGATTAAGGTTGTAAATTAGTTATCACCTAATCCTTTGTCCTAGTTTACTTACCTTTTCGTTGTTGTTTGGTAATCATTGTTAGCTATTTTAGCCAGTAATTTTAGCTGTTTAGCCATTTAACCTCTTTGCTATTGTGTAGCAAAGTGTTCAAAGCAAGCAGCAACCTCCAGGGCTGAAAAATTAAACCAATGTGGAAGTGCCAAAAACCGCAGTTCCTCGAATGGCCACTTGAGGCAGGCTCCAAAAGCAAGTCAATCCCCATAGACCCCCGCGTTAAAATGCCAAACTTTAACCCTAACCCTAACCCCTAACCCTAACCCTAACCCTTGGTACAAAAAGTGGTTTTGGTCTCTATAGCTAATTTCCCCTGTTATGACAACTGTATGGGGGGTGAATTTTTTTATAACTCACCCGTTTAAATTTTATTAAACCGTAAAGTTATGCATAATGAAGGACATGGCTGCTTTGAATGACAGGTCCGCCAGCCGCTAGGTGGCTTGTTTCAGCCATTTGGCCTGCCTCTTTGCCCATTTTTCATTGGCTAGGAGTGAGGCAGAGTCACGCACTGCAAAGATGGCTCACTTTGAGCTTCAAAACCGCTCTTCAGAAACAGGTGACGTCACGGTAACTACGTCCATATTTTCATACGGTCTATGGTTCAAAGACCATTGGGCAGAGACTTGTTTTTGCACACACTTCAGGAACATGACAGGTTGTAGCCTACATGATAACATTACATTTAAAACAATAATAAACAGTGATTGACAACAAAACAAGTACTTTATTTTTAACTTGGTAAATTATAAAGCGATGATGAAGAGCGCTCACCACAGATGTAACTTAACGAATAGCAATAGTGTTATCATTTGGAAATATGAAAGCCCTAATATGCAGTAGGCAACAACCTTGTCCCAGATTGTCAGCCTGACTGTTTTCATTCTCTTTATGTAATTTGACAACACATAAATAAACTTCGCATCAAGAACAGTGCTTTTCCCTGACTGGCCACAGAAAATGAAATGTCATTTTATGTGACAATATTTTAGTTAGTGTGGACTTTATGCCAGTGTAGCTACGATGAACCTTATGTCTCTGGTGCAAACATCGACAGCTTTAGTCTCAAACGAACTAGTTTCAATATATCGCTTATTGTGCAACAGGCTGCTGACCACTACATTAATTAGCTAATTTAGCTTATGTTAGCAAACTGTGGCGTTAGCATTCAACTCATAGCACTAGCATGATGCACTTTAGTCACTTTTTTTGTATAATTGACGTTATGCCTTTCAATTATTGACTTAACTTACCTTTAAAAGTTGTGGCATAAAATGTAATTCTCTCTTCTTTCTTCTTTTTTTCGTGTAAGTCTCTCTGCTGTGCTCGCTCACAGTCTTTCTACCATGGATCCATGGTACCATAAAGCCATAGACATGCAGAGCCGTTACACTGTCTGCAGTCACATGTTATCTCAAGAGATGATCTCACCACTTGGGTCTGTCTTGGTCTGGATGGAACAGAAAATGGGCTTGATAATGTTATATAATTTATTTTTATGTGAGACATTTATATTTAAAAATATGAGAAGATAACTATATATAATTTTAGTCAATCATAATATATAATTATTGCATATACGGTATTATTATTATTATTATATTTATCATCATGAATAATAATAATAATATCTACTATTATTGTTGTTTTAGTTTTATATTTTTAACATAAATTTAGATTTTTGAAGTGTTCTTATGATCAAAATATAATAAAATGCTACTAAAATAATAATGATCATAATATTAATTTAAAAGGCAGAAATTTATTTTGTATGTTATATTATAACATGATATTATGTTGATTCAACATACATATCTTGTTAAAATGTCAGTGTTGATTTATAAGTATTTTGTTAACCTTTTTACAACCATAGAACTGACATTATTTCAACCACATTTCAATGTTTAAAGTCGGTCAAGTGCCAGCAGGGAATGCAAATGATTGGATGAGGGGTCCAGCAATGATGTGACTACAGAAGAAGACAGGTAAGTTTATTGAATGAAATACAGTATTAAACTAAATTAAGACTTTGTAACATGCTGCTGGCAGGTGTAGTTGTAAACAAGCAAAAGTTGTTGGACAATAGTTGGAATGTGACTGCAAAAATGAGCAAATACACACCTGGCGTGTTGAGGTATATGTCAGATTGGTGAAGTAGATTTGAGCAAACTGTCACAGAAACCTCTCGAATTTAGATGACAAAAGACTTTGGGATAACCAGCACATCAGCAGCAAGCTACTTGCATTCACCATGATGACAGCTGCAGAAAAATTTATTTTATATCTGTTAGCATCTGATCTTGGAGTGTGCAGCGACATTTGGATTTCAATATTGAGTTAATTCAACAACAAGAGTAGGCCTACATTTACAGTCATGTTGTAATTACTAATAATCTGTAATTATACTGAAGATTATAATATGAAAAGTATTGCAGGAAAATGAAGTCTATTGTGGTTAGATTCAATGGCATTTTTGAGATTCCTTCTCAAAAAGGGTGAACACCAGACCTGTTGAATGTGAAAGTGACATACAGACCTAAAGGTTTTACATGCCATCATGTCCATGACTTTTAATATTTTAACCTATAGGAACACACTGCACAGCTTTGAGACTCAAAAACTAAGCAGAATGCCAAAAAATATTTTGCAAAGTACTCACGCGTGACTTCCATTGTTTCCCTTGCACATGGAGTCTGAATTTGTGTGAAACTTCGGGGTGTTACATACTGTAATATGCTCATTTGCTGATATAAGTACTGAAGTGCATTGGAATGGTAATGTGATTGCTTAGCTCAGGAAAAAGTAAACTATCAATCTTTAAACTGAACTAAACTTTTCAAATCAAATTGATTTGTATTTTCCACCTCTGCTATCTTCAAGTCAGTTTGTTGCATGTTCAAGTTGTGCTTGATAGAAAACTACATAGGTAGTATATAATAATATAATAACTGATTATAGGGCTTAGCAGCCAGCTGTTTACATCAGTAATCACATCATTATTGTTTATGTGGCTTTTGCTGCCTTTAAGGAAATTTTTAATCGGGCAGTATATCACAGCTGATCTGACAACGCTGTAGTGGTCCCTCAAGAGTTTCCCTTAAGTGCAACCAGTTGTCTTGGCACACTGTATTACAAAGTTGTTTTCTGGATATTTTACATCGGTTGCAGTTTTTATGGTCTAACGGTAAAGGAAGGTAAGCACAATTGGGTCCCATTTCATGGTTGGAAGCAGCCTTGACAGTGAGACTGTTGACCTTTGACCATCCAGAGACAAACACCCACAGATTTTAACTTTGATCATGTTGTCTAAATTCATGTTTAATGGTTCAAACTACTGTGAAGGGTCCAGAGTTCAAAATATCGGAGTGTTAGTATAGTTTACTGATAAGAGTAGGGTAGTATTGAGTATTAGTGTATTTACATGAACAGAGTTACTGTGCAATAATGAGAGTACTGTTTGTTTATCCGAGGCAAATGCTCAGACAGCAGGAACTCCAGTCTGCTTTTTAAAGTTGCAATGAAATGTAAAAGGACTTGCTATAAGGCATTTTTCACAGAAGACATGTCAAGGTGGGAAAAGCACAGATGTAAATAATAAAATGACTGAATTCTATCAACTGCTTTGGTTTCTCGGACTTGCTAATGTTCATGCTGGCTCACTGTCACACTGTTATTAGTAACACCTGTGCCTTTCCTTTTATGACAAGTCAAAATGTCTGCTGTGAAAATCCCTTCTAAATAACTTCTTTGTATTCATTATGAATGTCTCGCCTGGTTTCTTCCTGATAACAGAGCTTGTTGGACAGTTCTCAGAGCTCATTTGTAACGGTGAAGACCAGCTGCTGCAGTGTGAAAAAAGATTTCTGCTTGCATTCATTTTCTATAGAATGAAAGTGAATCTCATCCCATTAAAAAAATTCCTATTCTACAAAGTGGTGGGACTGAGCCACGACACAAGAGAAGAGAGGGTTAAATCAGGTTTGCAATCAATTGCAAATGAGGCAAACTTCACTTTGACATGTCACCGACAAAGAAAAAGGGAAGTCAGGTCAAAACGTTCATACCTATTATTTTCAATGTAAGCCCCCACATAGGCAGCGTCTTGACGAGGCACTATACATCAGTAATTGTATAACATTCACTCCCCAAATATCATATCCCATATACCATACCTCGACTACACCTTCTGTCTGTAGGTGTGTGCAATGCATATCAAGGCATGGCCAATGTACATTGCACTTGGTGTTGAGATCATATTGCAGTTTCTGGAATTCCTTTTTTGTATGATATATCATAAAATTGTTGGAGAAAGTGCTAGGTTGCATATTTACACAATGCATGCCACAATACTTAATATGCTTCCCAACGTTGACATGCCCATAGCAACATGCAGGTAATGAAAAAGGCAGTGTCACTGGATTTTCTTGTTTCCAGTGGGTCTTCACGTAGTGTTATGGTACCGTCACATTAGTCTTCTGTTGGAGTTGATGTCACGGATACAATGCGGGTAATAATACTGATCAGCGTGGTTACTATTTTGGCTGACCATCACCAAAAACTCACAACCAAAGATGAACTCTGAACTGCAAGTCTGCCGGAACTAGCAGGAGATTATACCAAAACAGGAAATGCATCCTTAATTTTGTGTAGATTTCAACAGAAGTGAATGGGAGTCAGAGCGAATATTCATAGTATAGAAGAGTAATGTGACCGTACCTTTTCCACCACCATTATATCCCTCCCCAATATCCAACAGGAAAGATATCACATCAAAATAGCAAAATATATGTGTTTATATGGTGTCTGGAGTGTGCCAGTGTTCTAACTTAATACATTTTCCATTTAAATGATGATTTTAATTTTTGTTAGTTAATAATTCTTTTCCTATTGTTTTAAATGATTAAATAATTTTAAAATGCAATTTCAAAATTGATAATTAAAAACTTTTAAAATGTTTTATTTAATTTTCAAGTATATATAACAATCTATCATATTCAATTCAACATTTTGTTTCACATTTGAAATTTTGGTCCAATCCACAGAGCAGCAACAAAATGTTTAAATTTTACTTTTTTAAATTGATCAACTTAATGATTGATCGTACCCAAACACAAAAAGTCTAATTATTCCAGTGGCACACTCCACACTCCTCCCACAGTATACTGAATTTGTGTCCAGCAATTTGTGATTCATGGAAAATAGTTTGTAACATAGACATTAGTTGTTTTCTGTTGTCGTCAGACATTGAGACCAGAGGAGGCGCTGGATCCACCAATACTGAAGAAGTAAGTCAACTCTCTGTCTGCCCATATTCTGCTGCTGCTGCTGTTGTTACTGTTGTTGCTGTTGGTCTTGATGCTGTCTGAACAAAGCATGAATATTCTTTCCTCTTCTGTGGAGTTCTGTAAAGTTCAGGTGGCTACAGATCTATCGTAGTCCAAATGTCAAAATCCAAATGGTTTTCATGTCATTTCAATGTCCTCCAACAAATTAACATGACAACATGGCCAACATTCAGGATTAATAGATACTGTAACCATGGAGAGGAGCTGTGGAGCCAACGTGGCCAACACTGAAAACAAATTTGTTCCAAAAAAGTGTCATGTACATACTGTATGGCTGTGTGTAGGTTTAGTACTACAGTTTAGAAGCTCCACCCTCTCTCTTGTCTTTATTGAGTGCTTAAGGTGTACACACACCAACACAACACAACACGCACACACGCACACACACACACACACACACACACTGACAAACACACACACTGACAAACGCACACACTAAACGCACACTAAATTATGTTTGTGCAAAGATAATAAATGGCAAAAATCAGGCTCTAACCAGTCTGATATATGAAGAGATGAACTACATTCAGCTACAACAGCTTGTGATAGTGCAATATCTACACACACACACACACACACACACACACACACACACACACACACACACGCACCCGCACATGCACATGCACACGCGCACGCACGCACACACACATACACTGTCCTAGGTCACTTCTGGGGACATTACATAGACTTACATTAATTTCCTGGAAACTTAGCCTAATCCTAACTATAACCACTACTTGCCTAACCCTAACTCTTACCCTAACCTTAACGACTGACCCAAAAATCAGCTTTTTCCCAATTGGGGGCACGGCTTTTGTCTCCAACTGGACAAGCTGTCCCCAATTAACTGGTCTTTAGTCTGAAATTAGTCCGAAAGTAGCCTATGACAGACCACACACTCAAACACACACACACGCAGTCAGATCTCAGTGGCGACTCCGGCGCGGACCTTGTCGGCCTTTCCCCTGCAGGATCAGATCCCACCTCTGGACAGAAAGACACACAGACAGTAATTGAAATGGAATTTTAGCCATCTTCAGAAATTTATCAACTTATTAAGTTTGAGCAACTTTAGAAGTGTTTTCAGATTGAAAATGAAGTTACTTTTATTTACATTAAATAAAAGGATATGAGCAGACAAAAATCCACTCTTAATGGTACAAATGAATGAAGTGCTCCTTGGTAATCCCGTCTAATTAGTTAGCATGCCAATGTTTCCAGCTTATTTTAGAGCAGATACTGTTTAGTCAGTTCCCTAGACTACACTTTTGGAAAGGCCATGTACACCATTTCAACAATGTCCAACTTTGTTTTTGCTAAACACAGTGGCCAGTTAAGTGTACTTTATACCCAAACTTCCATTCAGCTGGTGCAACAGGATTCACAAAATAAAGTTCATTCATTACCATTCAGTATCTTTATAAAGATAGGACTTTAAAGTTCCAGATATATTAGTACCTCAATAATGAGTTTCTCCTCATCTATTGTGACAGCAATAACACCACAGAAGACGTTCTGTCACTTGACATAAGAAGTAACTGAGGTTTGGTAGCCTGGATGTGCTGAAAAAAGCTGCTTCCCAGAATCCAGTCAGCACCAGTGTGTTTTGGATGAAAAACTGCTGCTAAGGAACTACTGCTGCCTGTGTCTGTGTATTTGGATGTGAATCGCACCTTGACCTTCCTGGCCATTTTGTCCCTCCACTTTTGAGCAATGGAGCCGTCAATCAGGAGCAACCTGCAATGCATACACACTCACAGTCAGGTTTATATTGATAACAATACTTTTACTATTCATTTACAATTCTCCTGCTCATACCTGGATGTCTCCTCATTCTCGTAGCCCATAATGAGGTACTCCTCCCCGGGAGAAAGAGTAGGACACAGACAGGAGGAAGAGTAGTAGAGTGTCTGCGTCTCCTTGGGAATGTTGACCAGAGAAGACTTGAGCACCTCCTTCACCTCCACCACTGCTGTAGGCTCCAGACCACGATTCCTCACCTCCCTCACCCTCGCCCTGATCACTGAGGATAATAGTCATCAGCATACATGGACACATTGGATATTGAACTTTCCTTTGTTATAATCTCTGCCTTTACCCACTAAGAAGTCAGAGCTCACAGGGCAAATGACAAGTCAGGGCTTTCAGAACTCTTGGATTTAAAATTTATGGTAAATTTCTAGCTCCAGACCTCTGAATTGCCGCCCACAGCAATTCAAACAGGTCTGGTGTTCTTCTTACTGATGACCATTTCCCTGGTTGGAGAAACAGTCAACAGAACAGAGCTTTGTAGACCAGATAAAAAACAGGGACGTCATCTTCCTGTGCCAGAGCCAGAACTAAAGCCACCACTCAAGCTGAATCCACACCAACAGTATTTCATGAAGAGTTTCTGAAGCATTTTAGTATTCAGTCAGTTTTCTATCTCATAGAACAGATTTGCTTGTTTTTACAAATCCACACCAATTGCAAGAGACACCCTGTCTCTTGGAGTTGTCTCTTTTCTCCTTTGGTTCCTTGTGAAGTGTCTCACTAGTTGTGAACAATAGTCAGTCACAACCTCCAGTTTCACAATGAGCTTTCTGGTTTCACTGTTGGCATTTGAAGCTTCAGTGAGTGGAGAAAATAAATTAATCAATAAGTTAAATTACTATTTTCTTCCTGTATAGTAGCAGAATGGGTTGAAAGCATTGAAGCCTCCCTTCACACAAGTGACATTAGCATATAAAAACAAGAAAGTAATGTTAGAATGAAATTCCTTCTGTTTGACTGTTGCACAGCATAGGCACACTCACTCTGGTCATTATATCCGTCACATTAGCATGTAAGAAAATCCTGTTTCCTAAAAATATGCTAGACACTGGACTACGGTGATTTGACTGTGACTGTTGGTTTTCCATCCAAAGCCATCAGTCCTCACAGCTATCAACAAGTCGCACACTGAAACTCTAGACACAAAGATAATCACCAACACATTAATCACAGTATGACAAACGAGCATTTCTTCATACAGTTTCTCGTAAACTCTTGGTCATTCTGGTTTATTCAACCCCACCACCCCCGTGTGCACAGATCTCACTGATGACGTCGCTTTTCACAATTGTTTCATTGAACTTAACTGCCCATTTATAAGCCCCTTCTGTTAAAATATGTCTTTGTATCTATGATATAGAAACATTATCTGTCTCTGTCTCTGTATCTGAGCTGGTGCACATTTCTGTTTAATTTTTATAAGTGTCTTGTTCTTCTCCTCTTTGAAAGAAGACTTGACAGTTCAACTTATTTCTGTCATCCTGTGTAGGTTCCAAAAACACAAAATGTCGTCTGCTGCCAGTGACACCAATAACCTGCCTTTCCAAATTAATATTAATTAATTAAGACCACCTTGTTGTGCAATCTGACATGCCATCATGCTTCACTAAACTCCTGTGTTTTAATTATATCTAAATATTTGGAAAGTGAGCTCTCGGTTTTAATGATGGCTGGAAAGAAAATCTAAAATCTTCCCCAAAGTGATTCTGTGGCCAAAGGTATTTGCGAGCTCCAGAACTCCACATGGAAATCTCTGCTGGATTTGCCAAATCATGCCTGTGCACTGTAATCATCTGGAAAAGCCTTTCTGTTCTTTTAGCTTTTGAAAAACTGGTCAGAGAGAAAGAATCTGCTGAAGAGTTCAATGATGCTAAAAAGATTTTTGACAACTTTATTGAGCAGTACAGTTAATGCTCATAACAAGTGAAGTAATGAGCATTCAGAGTGGATGAATAGATATGTGGCAATGCTGATATTTCACTTGTAGCACTGAGGAGTGATGATTGGCTATTGGATATGATGCTCAGACCACATTCTCACTTTAATTTGTAACCGTTTGGTTTGGAAATGTACCAACAGACCATGACTCAGAGCCTGATTGATGGAATTTGTGTAACAAATTACACCCCTTTTCCTAAGAATCATAGATGTGTCATTTGTGTTGGTCTATGTTTATCTTATTAAAACAAAAATTAATACAGTATAAAACATGAAAACAACCTGAGCACTGCTAAAAGTCAGAGCTACTGACTGATTGTTGACTTTCAGTGGGATCATCAGGAAAACACTACCATTACAAGCAAGGATTCCATGCTCAACAATATTATTTCATGATTTCATATACTAGTAACTGACATTGTCATTAGCATATCAGCAGGTACTACTATATATAACAATGTCAGAGTGAAACAGAATGATCAACAGTTTCATATTTGTAAAAACTGAATAAAGTCCCAGATGACTCACCATAGTTGTAGTTGTTCTTCAGGTAGGTTTTCAAACCCATTTTGACCACCTTACATCTACAGCGATCTATACAACACACACACACACACACACACACACACACACACACACACACACACACACAGTGAGTGAGCCAGGAATCATCATTTTGAAAAGCAAAACAGACTGTGTTCAGGCTCCACCTCCTTAAAAGTCCACGTTTCCAGAGTGAATTTGTCATGCAATGTTCCATTTCATAAGGGATAGATGGTAGAGATGGGGAAGATTCCCATGTTCATGTTAACTCACAACAGCTGTATGATTGTTGGTCATGTGAGACTTAAAATACAGCTTCTCAGGTACTTCCGTATTTTAAAGCACCAAGTTGGATATATCAGAGCTTTCAGAAAAACTGATTTTCCCAGTTGTTGAACAGAATGGTATTTACAAGTTCGAAAACTTGTAATTGTGAAAAACTGTATATCCTTTTGTCCTCAGAATCCCAGAATGCATTGCATGCCAGTCACTTGTTAGTGTTGGTCTTAGAGTTGATGACTCTGGTAAATCCAGTGTAAGGTCAGACTACTAAAAATACAGCTCATGAACGTATAAAGAGAGCTGTATACCATGCTATCAGTGAGCCTTGCTGCCAATTTGCCCCAGTGGCTAGCTGCAGTACTGCAACAAAAAGATCTGTGGCGCAAAAACATTTTTAGTATATACTGCCATTACAAAAGAGATATCTAAAAAATTGTTAAAAGACACCTCAAACTTCAAACAAGTTAAACAAATTATTCCTGTTTGTATTGTGAATTTTTAAACTATGATGGTTTTATATTTGCAAAACTTTCCCAGAGCCTAGAAAATATATTTTTATGTGTGTAATGTCCCAATGTTATGTCTATGGGCCTAGTAGGACAGAGCAGACGGGGCCAGGGAGAGACATGCTAATGAGCATGTGCACTGGGCCACACAACTCAGAAACAAACCAGGAAGTGAGCCAATGTTTTTGGCTTATGCGTTGATGAAAACAAAAACAAAACACCACCACTCAGCTTTGCTGCCAATTTGTCCCAGTGGCCACTTGTGGTACTGCAGCAAAAAACTCCCCTGCAGCCCAAAAAGCATTTTCCCTATAGACTGCTTTTATAAAAGATGTGTCTTTTTAATCCATGATGATTTTATGTTTGTAAAACTTTCCCAGAGCCTAGGAATTTTTTTTCAAACAATATGTTTCTGTGAAAATCTTGAACAATATACAGTACAGCTAATACAGTTTACAAACATTTTCATTTTTAATCAGTGTCCCTTTCCTCTAAATATAGCAAAGTAAAATGTATATATCTATATATACAGTACTGTGCAAAAGTTTTAAGCACCCTAGATGTTTAGATTCTTATCCATTATGCAATACCATCAGGGAGGCGTCTGATCGGTCCCAAATTTATTCATGATATGACAATGACCCCAAGCATACGGCTAGAGTCATAAAGAACTATTTTTAGCAACAAGAAGAATGATGAGTCCTACAACAGATGGTATGATATGGCCCCCACAGAGCCCTGATCTCAACATCATGGAGTCAATCTGGGATTACATGAAGAAGCACCTGAGATGGCCAAAATAAAAAATCCACAGAAGAACATTCTTTCTCCAGGATGGTTACAATAACCTACCTGCAAGTTGTCATGAAAAACTGTGTTAAAGTGAACCAAGGAGAACTGCTGCTGTTTTAAAGGCAAAGCTGCTCACAGCAAATATTGATTTCATTTAGGTTTCTGCTGCTTACTCAACTTTGTAAGAAGTTAATTCATAAATTAAAACAATTTATAGCAATATTTTTGTAAGCATTCTCACTTTACTTTTAGTGCCTAAAACTTTTGCACCAGTACTGTATATATGACATAGTACAGTGAAAAAGAGCTAGACAGGTACGTGAATGAGCATCATCCCAATATAAATTCTATGGGCCAAGCATGAATGCGCGGGTGGAGGGTATATTCAGTGGGCCACACAACATGAAAGCAAACCCAGAAGCTAGAAACTTATTTGGCTTATGCACTTGATGAGCAAGTTTCATTTGTGTGAATGGGCTTCAACAAGGAAGAACCTGACCTGGGTCAGAGGTAAAGATAGGTAGACAGACAGTTTACCTCCATTGGGTCCTCTGCAGTGGAGGTTGTTAGAGTCCATGGGAAAGTCTGGACTGGATTCTGTCGGAAGATCAAACCAGAACACAGCTTTATCAGCTTTTTAGTGAACTTGTCAAACTGGTTTCTGGACTGTTCTAGTCTGCATTTAGATGCACATCAGCATGTAAGTGACAACTATATGTTTTCTTGAAGCAGAATTTCTTTAGCAAAGTTGTATTAATATAGATGTCACTGGATAATGTCATTACTGGCTTGGTTGTTGCTCTGTCATGTGTGGAAAGTTAAAGGAGTTGGCATGTTAGTTTGTGATGATGTGTCCAACCTGATCAACATAATATCTGATCAACCAGCTACCACAGGCTAGGTTAGCTTTTGAGAAACCGATCAAAATTTGGGCCCAGAGAAGGTCAAAGGTCAGCCTCACCTGGGTTACACCTGGTTGGGTCCTGGTAGTATGGATCTATAGAGACAGAGAGAAACCCTGGTCAGAACAGAAAGAAATCAGATTCCATCGTTTCCTGTTTTCATATAATACAAATTGCCCCTTGGGTACATTAAAGGTTTTGAATCTGAATCAGAACAGTTAAAAAAAACAAAAACAAAACTGTACAGAGAAACAATTACTATTCACTATATGATAACTATTCAGTTAGCAGCATCCAAGGCTGTGTACATACTGTACAGAGAACAAATGTTGAATCAGCACCATGTGATTTTAACCAGTCTCAAGTCCTGCTATAGTGTCCCCCTGGAGGCTGCAGTGTTCATTACAGCCACAAAATGAAAGTGATGGACAGAACAAACAACTTGCTGATAAGTTAGCTGTGGTTAAAGCATTACCAGTAGTGGAGCTTAAATTGTAAAGTTCATCCTGAGACTTGGGATCGAGTTGCTATTCCAAGTGGAGAAATTCAAGTATCTTTGGGTCCGGATGGAATGCATGATCAATATGTGTATTGTGTATGTTTCAACCCTCACCTATGGCTATGAGCTTTATAGTGACCAAATGAATGAGACTGCTGATACAATCAACCAAAATTAATGTCCTTCACAGGGTGCTTGGGCTCACCCTTTGAGATAGGGTAGCTCAGACATCCAGAAGGAGTTTTTAGTAAAACTGCTGCTCCTCCGCCAGTTAGGACACTTTGAGCATCTGATTAGGATGCCTCCCTTTAGAGGTCTTCTGGGCATGTCAAACTGGGAGGAAACCACCAGTGCAGACCCAGAACACACTGAAAGAATTATATATCCAGACGGGGAATGTCTCGGGATCTTCCACAAGGTGTTTGCTTAGCCTGCTGCCACCATGACCCAGACCCAAACAGCCAAAACATGGATAGATGTATGGATTGCCCTGATAGGGTTAGTAGTGCAACAAGAAAGGTAATGGAGTCATTGAAATCTTAATGGTTCATCTTCTGGGGAACAGATATGTCATTAGACTACTTCTTGGACTTGTATAGGTTAGGTTGTAGTGAATGTTTTAAAACCTGTCACTGCTGCAGTCAATGTCTTTATGTAAAATGTTGAACAATTGCAGTGCAAACATAACTATAATTCACAGGACCCTTTTCACAATGTCCATATTTGCTTATTGATAGGCATTTTTCGTGGAAGACATTTTGACATGTCACAGTAAGAAAAGCATGGATATATAATCAATGATGGATGAATTCCATTTAGCTGCTTCAGTTTCAGGATCTTGGTTTATGCATGCTAGGTCACTGACACACTGTCATGGCTAACTGGGACACTTAAATGGAACAGACCTTATAGTAACACCTGTGATTTTCCTACTTTGACAAGTCAGAATGGCTGTTATGAAAAAATGCCTATTGTCTTCTGGGTTTATTTAGTGCCCATTTTGGTTTATTGACATTGCCCAGAGATTATTAAATTTTATTGGGTGTGTTACTGAAGCTTCAACTGGATTGGTTCTAAAAAAAAATTCAGCCCCTCACTCCTTCTCAGGTGTCTCTTTTCTATATCCCTCTTTTGGACAGTTGATTGCTTGGTGCCTTGGATTGGTTGTTGTCCTTTAGACACATGTTTACCTACACAAGCTTATTGTTACTTCTTAAATGAAATGTCTGAAGAAGGTAAGTGGGACGAAATGTAGCTACATCATAATGTGACGAAAGTGAGAAAAAGTGTTTATAGAGCTTGTTGTGGATTTCTAGACATGCTAGCAGCTCTAGTTGGTCCACAACTTTGGTCCAGACTGAAATTTCTCAACAATTATTGGATGTATTGCCATTAAAATTTGGTACAGACATTTGTGATCCACAGAGGATGAATCCCAATGACTTTGGTGATCCCATGATTTTTTTTCTAGCCCCACCAGCAGGTTAACATTTGACTTTATCAAGTACTTTGGTTTCTAACCAAATACCTGCAAAACTAATAACATTACCATCACCTTAGGTGTACTTTGAGTTTAGCTCCAATTAGTAAATGTGTGTAAAGTAAGATGGTGACAATGGTAAACATTACCTGCTAACCATCACAATGTTAGCATTGTCATTCTGAGCATGTTAGTATGCTAACATTAGCCGAGACAAACGTCTGAACAGCAGCATTCAGACTGGAGTCCCACTGAAAATCTGTGGAATGACTTGAAGGATCCACCCTGACTGAACCTCAGCAAATCAACAAGTCACACTGAGGGAAAATCCCAAAACCCCACTGAGCTGAGCTGAGCCGAGCCAGGGCAACTTGGAGATACGTGGGTGTACCGTTACGGAGGTCAAGGGGATTAAGATGAGTTTTTTTTTCAGGACTTTCTGGTCCAAGGCCTGTTTTAAGAAGCAGAGGACAGTGAGGGTTTTATTGAGTGTAAAATCAGTGGGCCGCCTGTATCAAGGAGCTCTTTGAGAAAGTCAGTGGGAGTGAAGTCGGAGGGGAAATGACTCACGCTATCTGTTCGAGAAGGACCAGAAACAAACTGCTGAGAGTAGAAACATGATAGAAAACACTGATAGAGCTCAGCTAAGCAGGGCAAACTGCTTCCTCATGGTCCATGTTTTTCAGTGAGGAAAGTCTCATGTTCTCATTCAGATGACACCTCCATATTAAGACTTTAGGAGTAAATTTGTCAAATTTATTATATCAGGATAAACCCCTTGAGATGTATCATCTTGTTTTCAAGAAACATATACTAACAAGAGTAAACAGAAAACAATAAATTATATAAATGACTTTTTAAATTTACTTTTTAATAGTCAGATATGTTGCATGGCCAAAAGCATGTGGTCACATGAACATTTCAGTCTAGGGATGTCAACGGTTAACCGTTGATTGGTTAACTGCTGAGAATATTATATGACCGGTTATGCATGTCGGTCTATAGGTTAATTTGCATACACACTGTGCTAACGGGTAGACAATCATGTGTTTACAACATCAGATATCCTTTTTGAACAGATAAGTACAGGTGTAAAACTGACTTGCAACTGACTGCATTATGGGTTTGTAAGCGAAAAACTTTTATTTTCTGGTTTTGGTTTAATTTCTATTGTGGTTGTCAATTTGAAGAGGAAAACAGGTTAGGGGAATGGGGGGAAAATGGGAGGTGGATTACGTTTTTTTAATTAACATGAAAAACGGGAAAACAAAATAATGCATTTCTTTATCCTGCTATCAAACAAGTTGAACACAGCTTTGGACCAGGAGGCAGCAATGCATTTCCTGTGCCTAGTCTACAGGAAAATAAATTGAAGGACCCTAGGCAGTCCTTCAATGTGGCCCAGGATGCATTGCGTTTACACTGTTGCACTGCTAAATGAATGTGGCCACACTCAGACCACCTCCAAATGTGGTCTGAGTGATTGGATCTCGATGCGTCTTGGATGCGTTCACACCTGTACTTAGAGCTGTATGCTTGTGATCGGATCACAAAGTAATTGTTAACGTTATTATTCCAAAAACAGCTGTTGGAAAAGGGGGGGTCGTCTTATAATCAGGGTCGCCTTATATTTGTATTATTATTTATATGTGTACTTCAAACCTGAGCACATTATGCCATCGAGAGCTACTGTGACTAAATGCATTGAAAAACACTTTGAGGAGAAGAAGGATGAGCTAAAAGTCAACCTAGGTTAGCTCTGACCACCAACTGCTGGACAGCTCCCACAAACGAAAACTACATCCCAACTGTTCTTAAAAATTGACCGGTTAGTTATCAGTTAATGTCGGTCAATGTTAACATCAAAAGCAAAATTAACCGAAACTGACATCCCTTTTTCAGTCATATATGATTGTTGTACATGTCATTCCAAAACCATGGACATGCTGGTAAAATGGCCTCCATTCTACTGGTTTCAGGCTTTCCCTTAGGTTTTGGAAACTGGCTGCATGGATTTGCTCCCATTCAGCCACAAGAGCATTAGGTCCACACAGATGTTGGGTGATAAGGTCTGGCTCACTGTCAGTGTTCCAGTTCATCCCAAAGGTGTTGGATGGGGTTGAGGTCAGGGCTCTGTGTAAGCCGGGTAAGTACTTATAAATCAAATTGGGAAAAGCATTTCTTTGTGGACCTTGCTTTGTGAATGGGGGTATCGTCATGTTAAAACAAGAAAGGGCAGTCTCCAAACTGCTGTCAAAATAAAATATCACTGGTGCGGAACGTCTTCAAAACAAAGAAGTGATATCCTACTACTGTTTGTGTACACAGCCAGAAATCTGCCGAGACACGGCTTCCTGAAGCTGGCCAATCAGAACAGAGTGGGCTCATTGGGAGGGGGGCCTTAAAGAGACAGGAACTAAAATGGTCTGTTTCAGACAGAGGCTAAACTGAGGGGCTGCATAAAGGGCCAGTATAAGATAAATATGGAGTTTTTGAACTGTAAATCATGCAAAGATATTCCAGTAAAGCCCCAGATTTAAACAATAGAAACGTGCAGAATATGTCCCCTTTAATGCTTCAAACTTAGTGATGACTGAAGGGTGCACATTTCCTCCTTTTGATATTGACAGAAACATCTCACAAGGAAACGTTCAGGGATCTAAGAAATCCCACAACAGAGTAAAAGTTCCATTTTTTTGTCTACATGGATGCCAGTAATCTGAGCACAACAGACTGTTGGAAACAGTGGAGTGTTTATGGATCAAATCAAATAAATCTTCTGTACAGACCACAGAATCTGTAACAAAAGGCAGAGTTACAGTAGAATATCCCACAGCTGAAAAGATGTTGGATGAAATGACAATTGGTCATCAGATATTAGTATACCTTTCAGTATCATGCATTCCTAATCATTAACGTACAGTAATATCTCACTTTAATCCATTTTGAAATTGGACCACATGGCTATAATTGTGGGAAAAACTTTCAAGACATTCACTGTCTTATTCAAACTAGACATTGTATTTGACTGTTCAATGCTTGTAAAAAAATTTATTTCTACAATATGATTGGCATGACAATTATACTATGGTTAACATTTGGCCACTTATGGTTTGAGAATGATCATAGTTACGGTAAAAAAGCCAACATTAATTGATCTCACCACGAGGTCCATTCAATGACTGTTTCAAACAGTTTTCATTCAAATCACATGATTTTCATCAGCAGAGAGAGTTTGCCTGGTTGTCATGGAATTGTAGATTTCCATTTTTCTGAGCACTTTACAGGCTTCTTGTCCAAGTTGGCTTAAATGTTAAGGTTCAAATGTGTTCTAATCTTGGAAACAGTCATTGAGAAAATAATCTTACCACAAGGTCCATTTAGCAGCTGTTTAGTAGTGCCACAACAGCTACCGATAGAACCTTGTGGTGAAATTAATTTCTCGACTACTCTTTCCAAGGTCAAGAATGAACTTTGAATCTCAACCAACATTAACTGTTGGACTGTGACGGAGTGCTAACTCCAATCTGTGCATGGAAGTCAGACACTACATGCCAACATATTACTGTCCGACTCACTAAATAAAAGACAATACTTCCTGTATTGGCACTGAACATGTTCTGCAGAACTGCTGTTAGCCACTGTCATTGCCTTTATTTATGACTGTGGTTTTTGTCATCTTTGTCATCTTCAACTCTGTCTTGACACAAGCACAAGGCAAGACTGATTGAAAGATATGCAACCTATCAATCATCAATTGCCTTGAGAGAAACATAGCAGTCATTCATATAATGTAATGATAATAAGAATAATATAAATAATAAAAGCATTGATACCTGGTCCCTCTGCCTTGACGATGGCCTCAGGTGAGATGCAGACTCCGCGGTCGTACAGTGGCAGCTCGTTGCAGGCCAGGCTGTCGGGCCAGCTGTGGTTGTAGCGCTTCATCACCGGCTCACAGCCGATCTTTGCACGCTCGCACACAGCCTTACAGGGTTTGATGGGCTCATGCTGGAAGTCGATGGTGCAGATGGGAGCATACATGGCACACAGGAAGAAGAGCAAATCCGGACTGCAGCCAGTACCTGGACAGGCAGGAAAACACACAGGGCTGTCACATGGAGTGTTTCCCTCATCAACCAGGTAGAATATCTTTGGTAGAGTTTGAGTTGAGTCACCCAAAGTAGCGTTCTCCATCTTAAGCACAGAAATTTCAATTCAATTCACTTTTTGTGTAAGGACATATACATTATAGCACTACTTTTCCATTTAAAACAGTTTTTGGACATATTTGAGGATTTCCCATGGCAGCAGTTGACTGACATTTGAGGAGATGTTCTGTCAACTACCATGTATTTTAGTATTTTTAAGTGGAAGCTAGCAAGCTTGGCTAACTGTTTTCCACTCACAAAGTGGTAGGGGGTTAGGCTAGGTTGTTAAAGTTAGCACTGATTCCATCTCAACAGTACGCTTTTGTTTTGCTACTGTGACCTGAGCCTGTGGTGATGACTCATAATTCATGTAGACTAGGTAGAAACAACAGCATACTTCTCACTCACCTTTGATCTTGTAATGTCTTTAAATGAACACAGATTTCAATGGTCAGACACTCATTTCTGGCAACAGAATTTTAAAAAAAACACTACACAACCCCAAAAGTTTTTTCACAGCACAAAATTAAGTCTTTGGTGTGCAAGAAGCAACAAAGATACAGGGATTGGAAAACATGCTTGATTTTGTGGGAGTCTCACTGAGATTGAGGGCGGTTTCATTTGAACTTGAATTGTTCTTGTTTTCACCATGAGGATTAGAGGGACGCACTATATTTTACACCTCTGAAGGTTCAGGGACCTCTCACTGACCACACATAGGACTTCTTCTGACTGCCATACTGCTGCATGTTTCACACAGGATTGGACCAGAAAGAGTTCAACACTGGACAGAGGACAAATCAATATTTTTATTGCAGAACAAGACTGAGGTTTGGCTGCAACTTCACAATGAAGTCACAGAAATATTTTGAACTTGTGACCTGAAACCGCTTCCTGGTTTCTGGCCTGCAGGTCTTTCATTAGGGCATTTTTCTGGTTAAAGCTTATTGCCTTTCCACTTTCCCTTTCCACTCGTCTGACCTCAGCTGAGCTTTAAGTTCAGCCAATACCTTAATGTATTTATTGAAGACAGATGTCTATGTATCATGAAACATTATGGCAGTCGACAAGGTTGTTCACATGCTTTTGAATTTAATTCTGCTTTACAGTTAACAACATTTCAAAATTAGTTTTTACCACAAATCACGATTTTACTTCAAACAGCACAAGTAATCCAGAAAACTGACTATACCCACAAACTACTAAAAACACTTTTTTTTCTCTCTTTGCTCTAGAGGAATCTCTTTATGCACATAGTTTAGGTTTTATTTTTCCAGGTTTTGAGATATCTGTCTCTCAGATTTCTGCCTCCACCTCAATACAATGCAGTTGAATGGAATTTCATTTGTGCTGCTCACAGCATCAAGGATTGTTTAAAAATTCAGTAGCAATATCTCTTTCTACAGTCAGTGCCCAATAAAATGGAAGTGAAGAGGTAATCCACAGACCACAAACTCACTTTCATGTGGACAGTTTTCTAAAACTGATGATTGAGCTAGAGGAAAGTCTGTGGGGAACATTATGGTTTACATGTCATGGCAATCCATCTAATAGTTGTTGAGATATTTCCGTCTTGACCAAAGTAGTCAACAGACCGACATTGCCATCCCTAGAGCGATGCCACTAAAGTAAGTAAAAAGAGAGCTTGAGAGAGACGTTCAAACCCTATCTGCTCTGTCACCTCCAGAAACGTGGCCAACAGCTATATAAAGTGGATGTGGTTGTTAGATTGTCTGTGTTGGAAAGTTACAAAAAATGGTGAATATCTGTCAGCCCTGTGAGGGGGAAGGTGGTTTCAGATGCTGTTAGATGATCCAACAAGCTCTGCATCCTGGTTAAAAAGCACCATTTATTCGGTTCACTTCTTGAGGCTGAAATGGATTTAATGATCAGACTAAATCAGCTCACAGTTTAAATAAAGGAAGTGTGTAATATTTACTTTCTACAGAGAGAGATGTCAATATAAAGAAAGTGAAACTGAACAATAAAATAAACCTACTCACACTGTCAAATATATTCAGTTTACAGATGGAGACGGTGTATGTTCCGAACGTGCAGATTCACAGAGCAGTGTTATTAGCTCAACTTATCAAAAACACACAGAGTTTGTGATATTCAGTATCAGCAGGTATGTAGAGAAGCAAAGTTTCTGTCTGAGGAGAAAAAACACAGAACGGAGCTGAACACCAGTCTGCTCCAGTTCTGATCCCAACTCAACATTTTGAAACATTATTTTTTCACAATACGATGAACACCATTAACAAAATTCCATTCACCTCCATTGTAATGAGGTGGAGGCAGAAATCTCACAATCATACATCTGAAAACAAATGAAGCCAAAACAATCTGCATGGATAGATACCACTGGAGGGAAGGGAGGAAATATGTTTTTCATAATTGGGTGAACATTCAGTCCAGTTTGTATTTAATGATCAGCTGCATCAATCTGACTTTATTTTATTACCTTTTGGACTAAAGAAAACCATAAAATGAAGGTTTGGCTGCAGTACAGCTGGACAGACCGACCCTCCATGATAATGAACATTCAGACAGTAAAACCACCTCAGCTTACAACAGAACAAAAAGAGCAAGACAACATGAAAACTACTGGAGAAACAACAATCCACTCATGTCATTAATGTTTACTGAATTTCACCTTTGACCTGTTAAATGCTCAACTTTACATTTAAACATACACTATGTTTTATTAGTGGTGTGGCTCTGTCTGTCACTGAAATATTTCAACAACTATTGGAAAGATTGTCATGAAATTCTGTACAAACATTCAACTTTGGCGAAGCCCTGACTTTTACACATTGAGGTTGACCTTTTTGGTTCTGAGTGAAATAACTTGACAAGCACTCAATGTATTGCTGTGAAATTTACAGAAGATATCCAAGGTCCCTAGAGGATAAATTGTAATAACTTTGATGATTCCATGATGTTTCAGTTAGGACCTAATCAGCATAGCATAACACACCACAACAAGATGATTAACCTGGTGAATGTTATACATGCTAAACATCAGCATTTTACCACTGTCACCGTGAGCATGTTAGCATGCTGATGTTAGCATTTAGTTCCAAGCACATCTGTGCTGAAGTACAGCCTCACAGAGCTGCTAGCATGGCGGTCAACTCTTAATCTTGTTTTATAACGCCCCATAGCCTCCTCAAATCCCAAAACTTGTTTCCAGTTCAAAGTTTTATGTTCTCAGTTGCGTTTCAAACTTCCTCTCAACAGGATTCATGGCTGAACAAATCAAACTGAGGAAAAAGTTTGCTGTCATGGTTAGTTAAAGGATTTTCTTCCCCAACGCCCTATTTTGTCATTTCTATCAGCCCTGATAACATTTTCCTTTCCAACACTTGTACTGTTCACACAACATCACAGGCTTGCTTCAGGTCTGAAGGGAGGATTAAAACCACAAACTTGGAAAAGAAAATGTTTAAAAATGTAAGGAGGAGATTAAAAAATCTTAATAGGAGGGTTGTGAAGAGAAGCTACAGTAATACAGATTTGGTCTCCTTTTTAGTCGGTGGAACTAAGGAAAGAACCAAGGAAAGGAGGAGGAGGACAGGGTGTGATAAGAGACAATGAAGGCATAAAGAGGTGTGAAGGTATGATATTGACACAGTGATAGCACTTTTGGCTCTGCTGTACACTAAACAAAGGGTCATGTTTAGGGTTGGAGGTTCTCCCATGATTTAAAAATTATTACTATTTTTACTTTTTCCAGAGATTTATCACCATGAATTAAGTTTGATTTAAACACAGAAGTGCAGATATTCATAAAAAGGTTGGCTCTCATTTTCTGGTGTCATTCTTTCTATATATTGGATTATGCGGCAATATTCTTTTGGTAGAGTAACAATGCCTATTAAAGGTACACCATCTTTGATGTAGTATGATCTTCTGCACTCGATGCTCCCCCTGTTGGATGCCGCTCTGCAATCAGCCCTCCTGCTCTCATTCAAGATGGAAGTCGACATATCTGATTAAGCCACTTGTTGAATCGTCTGCACAGTTTAGGTCTACAGTTTTTGCGTCTGTTTTGTTCACTTGATCCAAAAGTTATTTCACCACACAGCTGAACAGTTAACAGCCATTTTAGCATGACAGATTATTGGAAGAAACATATCATAGTGTCATAACTGCAATTTAAGGCCAGACTACATCTATCACAGATGCAAGGAAGCCTTAACAAGGTTTGGAGGAGGCTTCGTTTGAATACACAATATTCTTCAGTATTTCAACCAGGAGTTTGTATTTTCAACATTCTTCCTATAACCAATTTAATGAACGCTTGAGTGACTGGAATGTTCGGGTTCTTGTACTAGCCACCCAGTAATACATAGTATGATGGTCTTGGATCAGGTCTACAGTCAAACCAGAAACCAACAGTGGGCTGTAAACTCAGACCAACTCTTTAAAATGCGCCTGTTTCACCACTGACCTCTGTTAGGGATGCCAATTTTTTTTTTCCTGTGTTGAATAAACTTAATCAGATTGATGGTTTCCACAAAAATGTTTCCATGATCTTTCTGTTAGTCAGAAGGGTTCAAACCAGATCCAGCTCTGCTCCAGCAGCAAACGCTTTGATTTCTCGTGTAGATATTAACGAGGGGAAGACAGAACAATCACTGCAGCTGCCATGATCTGGAGTTTCTCAGAAATTACTTGTCGCTGGGCCGAGCTATGTCAAGTTAAGGGTTGGTTCACCCAAATTCCCCAAAAACAAAAGGTTTCAGTTGTATTTGTCTAGGTTTTGAGATATCTGTCACTGAGATTTCTGCCTACGCCCAAACAATGGAATGGAATGGAATTTGGTTTGCGGTGTTCACAGCATGGACAAAATAGATTGAAAACATATATTTAAAGAGTAATTGTACCCTCTCTCATAATCATGTTTGCACTGCCAACTATAGTTTAGCAGACAGTATTCCACCAAATTTAGCTTTGCACTCCTAAAACATTATCAGATTCATGATGGACAGTTTAAAAGAAAAAGGATCAAAACTGACTGTTGCAGAACCAAAGATATCATCTTTTTTTATTCCATGCATTGTTCTTCCTTGTCAAAACCTGGCACCTACATCACCCACAATGCAACTCAACTATCAGCAGTTTAGTTGGAGATTCAGGTGTGTTATGCTACAGAAGTCTGGTAACCTCACTTCTTTCTAACTCCACGCCCCAAGATCTTTTTCATTTTCAAACTTGTAGTCTTCAGCCCCAACCAGTGTTGACTCCAGTGACATGACTTGAGGTAATTTATCAGACTTCGCGACTATTTCTTTGGAAGAAAGTAGTCCCACTGAAAACTGTTGACAGTGTAGTCTGTTAATCGTTCAGAGTATCAGGGACACTGTTGAATGTTTTGTACCACAAACTAAATTCCACTCACCTCAGTTGTACTGGGGTGGAGACAGAAAGCTCAGAGAGAGATATCTCAAAGCCTGGACACATTAAACCAAAACTATCTGCATAGAGAGATACAACTAGAGGGAAGTGAGAAAATGTGTTCTTTGTATTTTGGGTGAAACAAACCTTTAAAGCAGTCTGTTTTTGACGTATTATATTTTCTGTCATATTCTGACTGACCCTTAGTAAAAGCTACTTATCTGCTGCTTTCTGATCTCCTCCCCTTCAGCCTTAATCTTTCTTACCTTCCTTCCTTCCGCTTGTTTTATCTCAAGTTCCTTCTCTCTTATACTCAAAAATAACAATAATTAAAGCTGTCTGTGTGGTTTAGGACGATGATGACGATGATGATGATGATGATGATGATGATGATGAGGCTGACTGGCAAGGACATGGATACAGGAGCCAAGTAAACAGATCTTTCATTGGTTAATCCTTTTACCACCAAACACAATTAATATTTTTGTATGATTTTTTAAAATATCATTAATAAAATATGGTTGATCATGATCAGTCAACTGCTTAGGCTATCTAATTATTTTAATTATTAGTTAAATAGGAGTCTTTTCTTACCGTTAAATATATTTTATAATCATTATTTAATATATTTCTGATATTATTATCATTATTATTATTATCATTATTATTATCATTATTATTATAAGGGTTGTAAAAATACTATTTAAAAACATTGTCACAACTATCTTTTAAAATTTTATATTATTTCACATAAAGAGTTGGATAAAAAATGGCAGTATGTTGTGCACAGAGGAGAAAAAGTAAAAGAAAAAAATAAACAATGAAACGAACAACAAAATAGATATGAATTACAATTCTAAACTTAGTGTGAGTTGAACTTGATGGCTGGCCGAGCGTTGTCTGTGTTAACTTCAGTCCATTAAAGAATGAATGAAGGGGAGTTGCAGACTTGCAGTAACTCACCCAGCAGCCCTTCAAACTGCTCGATGGCCAGCACCGCGTTGTCCTGCGTGCTGTGGTGGAGGTGGTTGGGCATCTTGGTCATGTTCCACGGCATGGACCGGCACAGCGGGATCCGCACCGGCTCGCAGGACGCCGCGCGGACTGCAGCCGGCCACAGCGCGCAGGACACGGCCAGCAGAGACACAGAGAGTCCTGGGGAGAGCATGTCGGTCCGGTCAGGAGGGTTCTGTTCAGAGACGGGACTCTGAAGTCACGGCAGCGCTGTCGGTGCTCCGGTGAAGTCTCGGTTAGTCACGGCGAGTTAAATCCAAATAAAGACGTGATTTTTATGCTGATGGGTGCTTTTCTGCTGCTGCTGTCCGGTCTGCAGGCAGCTCGAGGAAGCGGGAGGAGCTGCTTTCTTATTCAGACTTTCACCTCCTCCTCTTCCTCTATCCCTCCTTCTCTACCCCCCTCCTCTCCTCACCTCTCTTCTCCCATTTTTTCCTCTCCTCCTCCCCTCCTTCTTTTTTTCCTCCCCCTCCTTCTCCTCTCCTCTCTTCTTCCCTGTTATCCTCCATACTAAAAGATAGATTCCTTTTAGATGAAAAGTCAACACCAGTAAAGCCATTAAAAGCTCATAGATGTGTGTGTCTGTGTGTGTCAATACGTTTCATGAAATAAGCAGTGTTAACAGTTTCAAACCTGTCTGGTGACTACTGTTGCTGCATATGTCCAGTCCTGTGACTGTATTGTCCTGTGCACTGTGTGTCTGGGGGTCTTGGGGCAAAAAATAAGCTGCTATGCCCCCTCTTAACCGCCTGTTCCTCCCCCTCTCTGTGCAGTGTGTACAATATTCCTAACCTGGAATGTATCAAAGCTCCAGGTCTGCCATATGCTAACCTGATTAAACACAAGTTAATTTAGGAATTATATACACCTTCAATGTACAGTATTATTATGCAAAAATGGTCTAAAAATTAGATTATTGACTCTCTTAAAGATACAGCCTCAAGGTCAGGTAATAAAGCAGAACCCAACTTAAAGTTCTAATCCTTTAGATTTCAGCAAACTCACATTGTTTTAATAAAGAAGTCAGTCATAATTTGACTTTTCCATCATGTCATGAGCAACCACAATCCGATTTCATGCTGCAGAAAGTGAGTAGTTTTCCACATAGCAGCAGGCCCACAGTTAAAGGAGTTGGAGGAGTGCAGCCTGTTACCTGCAGCTCTTCATCTAACAGCTCACTGTGGCTTCTGCTTCTTACTCCCTGCAACATCTAAAACTGATCTGCTGTCACAAATGCCCAAAATGACTGTTGTCTCTGCTGTAAGGAGTAACCAAATGTGACAAATACATTGTGTTGCCTGTGACTGCTTCACAATAAAAGCCATCCCAATGTGTCGCCAGTTGAATGCTTTGACGGTGAAATAACAGCAGGAGGAAATTTGGGGTTAGCATTAGCAGTAGCTTGATACAACTCTCATACAGCTGTAGAAGAGTGAACAGTACACAGTGAGGCTGATATCAATTAGATACAATTACAAACAGTATTACTGGGTTACATACAAGCATTGTTTTTTAATTTCAATGGTGGATCCTTTGAATTCTGTGTGGGGGTGGCGGGCTAGGCCACTAACTCTCAAAATTACTTTATAGAGGTGATAAAATAGTTGCTTTTCTAGAGCATTATTTATCCTGACAAGTTGACCTGTCACATTGACAGTTGTCATCACAGGTTGATGCGTGTCAAGATGCTGCCAGTGTGCATGGCTAAAGAGGAAACAATGGGTGCAGTTTTTTAACTAAAGAGAGAGTCAAGCTAGCTGTTTCACCCTGCCTCTGGTCTTTTTGCTAAACTAGGCTAAGCTAGGCCCCTCACAATCAATCCTACAGGCATTCTGAGTTGCCAGTTGAAGGACAGGTTCACAATTTTTCAAGTGTGTCTTCAAACAACTGTCAGGTGCCCCAATGAACACTGAAAGAGGTTTTCCTTGCTGTAATCATTCCTCCAGTTCATACTGGCTATTAACAGATCCCCTTCAAATGTGCTTTCAATGTAAGTGATGGGGGCCAAAAGTTTAAAAGCTTATCTGAAGCTTATATGTTAGTCATATCAAGTGGATATTTGCCACATGTTTTCCTGTTGAGCTGTGGTGGGAGTATAGTAACAAAAAGAGAGACTTTGGCACTAAAAAGACCGTAATGTTGAAAGATATCTACCTGATTTGACTCATTTTGAAGCTTCATATTAGCTTCATAAACTTTTAAATACATTTTTGTACAGAGGGAGGATTGTGGATTTTGTCCCCATCACTTCCATTGTAAGTGCATTATGAAAGGATCTTCTAATGGTCAGTATGGAGAGGAGGAATGATTACAGCAAGAAAAGCATGTTTCACTGTTCATTTGGGCTCCTGGCTGTTGTTTTAGGACCGACTTGAAAAATTGTGAACCTGTTCTTTAACCTAATTTGTGTGTGAGATGAAATCAGTGTAGACATAGTGAGACAATAAGCCCATCTTGCCAGCAGATCTGAACCAAGGACCTTCTTGCTGTGAGGTGACAGAGCTGACCATGAGCCAGGGTTGAGTCTCTAGGATTCTTTTTTTTTCTGTTTCTTCTTGTGCCATCACTAGACTGTGATTCTGATGTGAATTGGACTGGTTTGGTATCAGGTTCTCTGAAGGACTTGACCCATCCAGGTGAGGCAGAGTTCTCAGCTCAGGTATCTGCGGTTTGTTTCTCCTCTGAGCGTCAGAAGGATCATCAGGCTGAACCCGGTTAGCCGCAGTCATGTTAGGAAGTAGACTACATTTCCCAGCATGCCTTGCAAGAACCCTGCTATCAAGTTACCATAGCAACCTCTGTCCTTGACAAACAGCTAAAAAAAACAGATCAAAAAACGGATCTATCAACTGGTTACATTTTAACCAATAAATCAACTACTTAAACAAGACACCAGTGAACTGATTGATATTGATGTAACTGTTTTACTGACTGACTGCTTCACTGGCTGGTGTTGACCTTTGACCCCGTCAGGCTTGTTGCATTAACAGCTCTGTTATTGGTCCATTAAAGCTGAATATGATGCTGCAAACTGCAGCTGCAGGCTGAGTATATGTGTGTGTGTGTGTGTGTGTGTGTGTGTGTGTGTGTGATAGCAGTAATGGTTGTCAGATGTTGGAGGAGCTTCCCATGTTAGGGTTGAGTTACAGCCAACACACACACATGCACACACGCACATGGTCTCTCTGGGTTTTCTGACTCATGGGTCAACATGCAGAGAACTGAGTCAGCACTTTCCCTTCCATCCTTCCTTCACTCCTTCGTTCCTTCTTCCCTCCTCTCCCCCTATTTCTTTCCTTCTTTCGTTTTGTTCTCTCGGTTCTCATGATTTCATCTCCATAAGCATGTTTGTGTTTCTGACGTAAAAGCCTCTCGTATTTGGCAGGAAAATCTTATCAGTGGAACATGCACACACACACACACACACACACACACACACAGTTGTGTTTCCATCACTTCAGAGGACATTACATAGACTTACATTCATTTCCTGGAGACTTATCCTAACCTTAACCTTAACGTAACCCTACACTTACCTAACTTTGAACCAAGTCTTCACTCTAAAATTAATGATTTACATTAAGGGGACTTGCTTTTTGTCCTCATAAGGGAGGCGAGTCCCCACAACATCTGGAAAACCTGGATCACACACACACACACACCACACACACACACATGCACATGCACACACACACACACACACACACACACACACACACTTTCCTTTTTTCTCCTTGTTTCTCTCCTTTCCTCCTCTTCTCTCTCTGAAAAGTAAAACAAACTTCTGTAGAAACCCGACCTCTGTGTGTCTGTGCATATGTGTATATGTGTGTGTGTGTGTGTGTGTGTGTCTGTGCATGTGTGTGTGTGTGTGTGTGTTGGGGGAATGAAAAGGTCTAATTTCAGCCAGAAAACTGTTTCTCTCTCTCTCTTCTTGGAAACTACCAGAATCTTTTCCAACAAAAATAAGGCTGCAGCTGTCCACATGCACACACACACACACACACACACACACACACACACACACACACACACACACACACACACAGTATTGCAAAGGACTGGAAGTGATCTACAGCTACTGATTTACTGTAGCTATAGAGCCTTACCAGTAGAGTCATGGAGTTAAAAATGTAAAGTTTGTCCTGAGGGTGGCACTGGAGGAAAGGTCATGGGGTCATTACAATCTAAAGGGAGCATGAATGTGTGATGAGATGGAGCCAGGCAGGAAGCAGAACTAACTTAAATTCATTCTAATGTCTAAGTTTTGAGTATCAAATCACACATTCACATTTCTCTCAATAAGAAACACAAAAATACACGCTCTTAAAAGACAGTTGAAAAATGATTTATTCCACTATTCTTCATAAATCATTACATGTACATGTAAAGCATGGTGTGTATATATGCTCACACTGGTCTGCACTTGTATGCATTATATGTTACATCCTAAAACCTCAGCAGCTGTGTCAGGCCAGCTGTATTATTACTATAACAATAGGATATTTGTCACTCTTTTCCTTTGCTTTTTCCTGTATTTCCCCTCATCTGGCTAGAGCTGCCCCCAGACTCTCGAGAGCAAGCCTGGTCTGTAGAGATGGGAGGGGATATCTAAGTGTAGTTTTATTCCATCATCGTTTAGTTCAGTTGAAGCATATTCTTTTTCATTTCCCCCCCTGGTACAATTCATTTGGGCACATCTGAACACAACAACCGCGCAAGACCTTTTAGAGGAAGTGGTCACAATGGAATTCTAGAGCAGTTAGTTTGCAATGGGAATGTGATCTAACCCAACTACAAGGCGTACTCTGCAAGTTTGAGCTCAATGGCTCCTTTAGCCAGGCATGCTTTGCATACTGGGAATATATGAGTGAGCAAAATCAACAGTTGCTAGCAGCTAGCCAGAAAATGAATCGAGGTCCGACCTGGACTAACAATTCTTCAGGGCCTAGTTTCTGTGTTTACGTTCTCGCTCCCACCGCAAACACATCAGACAAATGAGTGGAGTGAATGTTCTCACAGGGCTTTTAGCAAAGTATTTTAGTTTGGTTGAATCTTTGTACAGAGAAACCACAAAAGGTTTACTCAGTTTACTCATCCACTGATTAGGACCAGAACAAACCCACTATGGGTTTGAAAACAGTCTCAATCAAATGTCCTTTGTCTTCAAACTGCTCTGAGGTGCAGCCCTGTTACCACCCCTACTGGGATGAGTTTCTAAAGCTTCATTGTAAATGGGAGGAGGATAGAATAAATAAATACATCAATAAATAAGAGAAGTAAATAAACAAGAAAATAAAATTAGATGATTATGTATATTTCTTAATTTTTTCAAAATTATTTTTCTCATATAAATGAATATACCCTTATGATACCTAATGTGTATGCATGTGTATAGTTTGTATGTGTTGCCATGAAAAAAGGAGAAAAAAGAAAAAGGTAAATAATAATAATTATAATAAACATCAAACTCATCACCACCTTAATAATGATAATAGTAGCAATTATCACCAGCAAGGGGACTGTGTGTAGTGGAGGCCCATCTCACAGGGATGAGCAAGAAAGGCATTTCTAGATAGGTCAGCGGTTAGAAGAGCAGGAGTCCTGGCAGAGTGGAGGAGCTGGTTTATCTACAAATTAAGTGAGAGGGCCACTGACCTGACCTGTAAACGGAGGAGAGACATAGTGTCTACTGAACTGAAGTCTATTAGCGGATCATAAAAGCAGGAATGTGGTTCCCTCTAGTGGAAGACACAGGAAATAAAATTCATCACCTATCAGGCCATTCATATTTTAAGTTTATCCTCGCTGACACCCTGATATTATATATCATTATTTTATGATGACATCACAATGAAAGTAAGTTTTATGTATACCATGTTGTCTGTCTCATTGTGTTTGTGTGCCAGTAACTTTTTTTTGGTAATCCTTCTTTTTACATTTCCCTAATTTGTGTGTAGCAGGAGATGGACCCAAATGCAGGATTCAGGACAGAGCAGACCGAACAAGGGATCCAACAAGTCTGAACTGACAACCAGGGCTTAAATACAAACTGAACTAATGAAACAAAAAGTAACACGTGGCAGACACAAGGGCAGGCTGGGGAAGACACAGGGAGCAGGGCAGGGCTAATGAGACTGATGCAGGGCAGGTGTGGAAGGAAGTGTGAAGGGAAAATCAGGCTGAGAGGACAGGAGGAAAAACACAGAGCAAACAAAAATCCCAGGAACAAATCCGCTCTTCAATAAGTTACACAAACATTTTTAATTTTCAAACATACAAATGAAACCAGCATACGGAACAACAAAAATCTGACAGACTGATACTGTCGAATCATTTTAGCGTGTTAGATATTTAAAGAACATCTACCTTCTGTCCACCTACAGATTCCCCTTCAATCTATCCATGAATATCAATAGAGAATATATCAATAAACATAAAGGGCATCTATGGCAATGCAAGATTAAACAGTCAGTTCATCTTAATATTCAAAGTAACTGCCCTTCTCCCACTCAGTCCAGACTTAACATCACAGGGAGAAAAAGCCGAGGGTCTCTGGTGGACTGGTGGATAATGGCAGCTAAGGAACTAGAGCCAGACTGGAACACAATCATAACAGAATTAAGTATTTACCCATTAAATATATGGTAAATGATAGTATATTATTGGATAATTGCTACTGGTAATAAGTAGGTAAATACAAAGAAACTACAGCTGAAATACTAAGAAAAACCTCCACAATTACCCATCAACTCAACTAAGTACCGTGTAGTTGTGACCGTTTTAGCTTGGTAATAGCTCAGATATGATTGCATTCAATTATATGCACAATGGAATAATTATTACAAAGGATATGGTAAAACATCTGCAAGAATGTACCTAGTTAAGAAGAATGTGCCATGACACTAGAGGAAAACTGTTCCTGCAGAGGTTGTTACCAGGTAAGTATACGGTAAATCTAATAAACACTTTATAAATGGGTGTAGCCATGAACAATAACTATATAAGAAAAAGTAATTTACTGGAAAGTACTAACTTGAATTGATGGATAATAGACGTGTTTCTAAGATTTGATTGCCTACTTTCCTGGGAAGTATAAAATTATATCTGAGTTATTACCAATCTAAACCAGTCACAACTACACAGTACTTAGTTGAGTTGATGGGTAATAGTGGAAGTTTTCTTTGTATTTACCTACTTATTACCAGTGGTAATAATATACTATAATTTACCATATATTTACTGGGTAAATACTTTTACCTTTACCCTTTTTTTCTCAAATATGATCAAAGAGCGCTAACAACAAAACATGCCATGTTAATCTGCCATACATGTCAAAGAATCTTTATTGATTTAACTATAGTATAGGTCTGTATTATTAGTTATGTATGTGGTAGTTTTGTCACTGTTACAGAGCCCTAGAGAGATGGACAGGCAGCAGGTCTCATGTTACACAGCAGCGGTTCAGTCTCACCTCCAGCAAAATTGGTCCAGTTCACAGTTCAGCCCGCTTGGGATAGACGGACTACAGGACTACAGCTAGTAAGACTAGATTTGTTGTTGACCTGGTCTAACGTGGGCAAGGTTTAGTCAGCAGTAGGAACCTGGACCAGAGAGATGAGAGGAGAAGTGTGTTTCTTTTCTGGAAAGTGAGCTGGATCACCACTCTAGTTTGGTGTCTGGGGTTTAAACTGGACTATCTGCCATCAGCTGAACGAGAGTCATTCTGAGCTGAGCCGGACCAAAGCTGAACATCTGAAGAAACAGGTTTCTTGCACATATAGGATACATGTACATACAGTACATGACATTTGGTCTTATTGACTTATTTCTGAACTCATATTATTGTTCTAGCTGAAATGAATAGTGAATGCTTACCTGATTGGATCTACCTGATGGTCATGTTATCTATATTAATAATAATCATAACTATCATATACAGTAGGATCAACAAAATAATGAACCGCTGTATAAGCTGAACTTCTCACTGTCAAATTTAAAATATTCAGTTTGTTTCTAACTTTTGGTGACTTTACAGTTTAGAATTTGTGTTGTAATGTTCACCACTACTACAGGCTACTGTGTCACTAAGGCATACATAACATGTAACATCAACATATCTACATGACTTTTATTGATGCTAAGTTCACTGGAGATATTTGTTCAAATTGACTGGCAAGACTTAGTTCCAATCCTGAAAGGAACCATAACAGCACAGATGCTGCAAATTATGTTACTGCATAATAATATTATATAAAGATGCTGATCACAGTTGCCAAAAGAAGTTTGAAATTATTGTCTACTTTCCTTTTTGTTTCTTTGGTATATCAATGAGAACACACTGAAAAATTAAAAAAAATACAGAAACTGAGAGGCTGGAATAGGCACAACACTGCTTTGAGCTGAATGCTAACATCAGCTAATAATAATTAGCATGCTAATAAGCCCACAATGACAATGTGAAGATGCTGATGTTTAGCAGATGTAATGTTTACCATGTTCGCCATCTTAGTTTAGGGTTTTAGTATGCTACCATGTGCTAAACACAAAGCGAATGAATCCATTTCTGTAGCAAATTCCATGGCAGCCCATCAAATAGTTGTCAAGATATTTCACTCACAAATGTCAACCCTCTAGTCTGTAACTGAGATATTTTAGTCAGTGTGGACCAAAGTGGTGGACCTAGCAACTTACAGACCAATAGAGCAAAAAGTGATCACCTGCAAGATCTTGGATTTGAGTCTGCATTTGATGAGGAGCCAGAAAAGAAATCAAGATCAGTGTCACATGAGACCTTTTAGATAACCTGGTTGAAAACTTTGCAGCAACATTCTGGAGCACTTGTAAGCAATCCAGGGATGTTTTGTTAAGGCAGGTGAAAAGAAAGTTCCACTCATCAAAAATGGAAGGCATAAAATGTGTGATGGACCATTTCCATCTCTGCTTGAGATTAATTTGGCCTAGTACCTCAGTTTAAAAGAAAAAAAAATAGTGACATCTAGATTTCTGAGGGTAAATTTAACAGATAATCAGGGACAAACAACAGTGTCACCTTAGGGACGAGGCTTACTGGGGCACAAATAAGAGCTCAAAGAATGAGGTTGGCGAAATTCTACATTTGTCTTTTTGTTAACAAACCAAAGACTAATCCCTCTCTCAATACTTGAGATTCCTACCCTGTCTGTGGTACTCAGTCCAAAGCCCATTAGTTCCTACAGAGGATGTAAATCTTTATAAATGTGTTTACAAATGTATGAGTTTTAAAAAAAATTGTAAAGCAGCTGGCCATTGTAGTTTTTAACAAATGTTACTCAAACAGGAATAAATGGTGCTTTTTGGGGGACTATTTTCAGTGGTGGATTATTATACATACAATGTATTTAAATCAGCAGGACAGTGTATGTGGGATTGAGTCAAAATAAACTACAGTGTGTGTGTTCATGGTAATGAAGCAATATGTCACCTAGTGAAACAGTGTGGCTCACTGATGTGTTTTTAATAGTCTTTGGAAAACAATGGAGTCTCTATAGTACTGAGGAATAAAATAAATCAGGCTTTGTTGACAATAAGAATAAAGAATAAGAATGATTAAGTTCTTAATTAACAAAACTATATGCTGTCTAATTCTTAATAGAGTTCATGCAGTTATGTAGAACAAAATTTGACATTATGAGGCTTAAAACTGATATTAAATTGAATATCATCTCTACAGCATTGATGGTAAATGGATTGTACTTGTATAGCACCTTTCAAGTCTTCTGACCACTCAAAGCTCTTTTACACTATGAATCACATACACCTATTCACACACATTCATACGCTGAATGGGTACAGGGGCTACCATGCAAGGTCCCAACTTGCCCATCAAGGGAAATCTAGTCATTCACACACATTCACACACTGATGGCACAGCCATCAGGAACAATTAAGGGTTAAGTATCTTGCCCAAAGACACATCGAAATGCAGACTGGAGGAGTCGGGAATCGAACCGCCAATCGAAACCGATTAGTGGATGACCCGCCCTAATGAGATTAACTTTTAAATTACTTAATTACTTATCTACCCATGGGGGAGCATATACAAAGCAAACAAAATAGGACATAGTACAGAACCGAGTTGCAGATAAGGATGCATGATTGGCAACAGAAACAGAAAATTGTTACACTCCAGGCCTGACATGAGTAGTATCATCTAACTGCCTTTTATTTATCTTTCAGGTCCACTCCAGCCTGGTCCAGTCCAGTTCAGCACAGTCTAGTTCATTCCAGTTTGGTTTGGTCATGCAGTCCCTGGCGGAGGAGATCCAGAGTTTCTCTCGGACACGACTGAAAAAGCAGTGTACTCGTGTGACATCCCTGAGTGGCCGCCGCATCATCGAGACCTGGAAGGGTTCTACAATCACTGTGGTTGAAGACCCTGTCCCCACAGAGAGGATGCTGGGATATGTACCTGACACTTCCTGGGACCTGCAGGTCGGCACGGTCAAGCCCTACCTGCTGCTGGGTGAGTGAACGAGACACACAGTGACTGACTGGAAACACAGAAACCAAACTAAATCATTGTTAACCACTGTTGACCACCATTGGAGTCATTAGGCAACCCCCTAAATTCTGTGAGAACGGACAGAAATGGACTTGCATCAAAAAACAAATTGCCTTCAGTCATTTTTGGTTCAATTTGTGTAGATAAGGTGAAGAAACACATGAAAAAGGATGAAGTGGTGAATTGTGGTAAAACTAGTCCAAACTGGATAGCGCTCATTCCAGTTAGTCATGATGTCCAAATCATAACTACAATTGGCCCAATAATTATTGAGACCAACAACAGGAAACACTCCCAAATGTGTGTCCCCCTCTTAACTAAATACCTCACCAATTGACTGAGTGACTGACTGACCAAGTTTACTGAAAACTAAACAAATCATTTAAACACAATTTACATCAGTATAAATGAATCCAAAGATGAATATTCATATCAGATGCTAAAATATAACCAGAACAAACATATAAAAGGTGACTCAAGAACCTTTTTTGGTTGATCACTCTTCTTCATTAAGGCACCGGTATAAAAAATACTCTTCTATAATAAAGACAAAAAGACAAAAAGGGGCATGAACCCACCAGCAGCTAGTCCAAGTGATGGATAGGTCCACCCCTTCCCCCACCCTGTTCTGGAAGTCACCTTCAGTCCACCAACACAGATAACTGCTGAGCTCATGCGTCCCAGCTTGAGTAGATGGTAACATGAGCCCAGACGTGGGGGAGGACTGGGGGAGATGTGACCCATCAGGGCTCACAGGTTCACAGGTAGAACATAAATGACCCTGTGACCTGCAGTAGACGCTGTGCACAGACACAGCAGATTGTCCCTTTCAGGCTGGCTATTTGGTTCAGCACCCTGGACAGCGTCTTGTACCAAAGCAGTTCAAAAACAAATCCTGAATTTGCTAACCAATTAACTACAGTAATTCACTGTGTGTGTGTGTAGGTTCTCAAGATGCTGCACATGACTTTGGCACTCTGAGAAAACACAAGGTTAGTTTTTTTTCTCCTACTAACCTGAAAACCCAGTAAAACAACAGATTTTCTACAAGCAAAACAGGACACTGCTGTATTGCTCATAACTGCCTGGATGTTACTGTTACTGCCATGTTATTCTTGTTTGTTTGTCATCATTTTCACTCAAGGATTATAGTTATAATGTTAAAGTTTCTTCCTCAGGTGTCTCACATTCTGAATGTGGCCTTCGGGGTGGAGAACGTGTTTCCTGACCTGTTCATCTATAAGACTGTCAGCATTCTGGATCATCCCGACACTGATCTGCTGCTTCACATCCAGGACTGTTGTGACTTCATCCAGCAGGCTCGCAGTGAGGTAAAGCATCACTGTTGATGTGTGTGTGCATCATAGAGCTGCAGCTATATTCATTATTTACAAATATATCAATGCATTTACCAATGACGCAATCAAGTGGTGTACAAAATGTTGCAAAATAAAGCTAAATGTCTAAAGTGTTTCTTCAAACTGCTCTTTCAGTCTGACAGACAGTTGAAAAACCTAAAGAGATTCTATGATAGGAAACAGAGAAAATGTTAAATCGATTAATTTACAAATTGTTTTTTTAAATAAAACAATATTAAAAAGTGAATCCTCTTCAAACATCCTGTCTGACTTTGCAGAAAGATCCCTCATGCCATGCCCATCTCTAAACTGCTATGGTGCAGTCACAAATTGTGTGCAAAATGACTAGCTTAAGTATTGTTGTGAACACACAGAAACAGGAGCTGCAGCATTAAAATGAAACTGGAAAAGAAAAAAACAAGGAAGGTGAAAGCTGCTGTAGTTCAGGTGGAAACAAATGGCCAGATCAAGTCAAAGAAACAATCCCATAATGCTAAGGGATTATGGGTAGAAGTACACAGATGTAAGGGTAAAAACAGGGAGTGTTGACATGGGACACATGTTTCAACATCTTCTCTCCTCTCCTCATTTCTCCTCTCCTCCCAGTGTTTCCTCCTCTCCTCTCCTTCTCTGTTTTGAATAATAGATGTGTAGTTTTGTTCATGTTTTATTAAACTGCACACAGATCAGATCTCAGTGTCATACAAGCTTTTAGCAGTGAAGTCTGAGGCTCACCTTAACATGACACCACACACACACACACACACACACACACACACACACAGAATCATTAGGCAGTCATTAGGGGTGTTTGATTACAGGAAGTTTGTGTGTTCATTATGATATGTTTCTGTGTGTGTGTGTGTGTGTGTGTGTGTGTGTGTGTGTGTGGTAATTCCAACCCCGATAATCAAATTGATGCTTTTACTTTGAAATGCAGGGTTAGATTACCCAGCAAGCCATCTGGCTGGTAATGACCCTCAGTTATTGATGCTGTCATGACAACAACAACAACCACAACAGCATCATGTGAATGAGTTCAAAATTGTAGTCAAATATTCTGGGGTGCCTTTCACAAATTACAAAATTACAAAAAATGCTCACATTTTCAGGTATTTTTCTGAGCTTCTGGATCCTTTTAAGACAAAACCCCTAAAGTTCAGGAAAATTGCACCCCATGTATCTGGGTTTTTGTGAAATTTTTGACTTTTTCCAGAAATTTTGCATTTCACACAAACTTTACTGTTTATACCCGACTTTCTTCTGTCTGTACCCACATTTTTGTGTTTCTATCCACATTTTTGTTCTTATCTTCTTACCCAGTTCTTACCCAAATCTGAGGGTACATCTCAGAAGTATTGGATTTGTTTTCATTCATATCTTAAAATTTTTTAGTTTTAGACTTTTAGAGTTTTTACCCAGATTAACACAATTTTCAGGTCTGTTCTACTCGAATGTTCAGGTTCAGGTATGTACTCAGGTTTTCATCATTTTTTTTAACTTGTTGGCTTTTGGTGCAAAGAAAAAAATACAAAAGTTGCCGAGCCTGAATGTTTAACAGTCTGCCTTAATGGACAATGACATTTTGGGAAAAAGTCCTGTTTTCCATCCCACCCAGCTCAGATGAGAAGGCTGATATCAGTTCGGTTCTGGCTGCAGTGAAGACAACCTTGCAGTGTGGTTCAGCCTGATAACTGGGACACAGCTGTGTTGTAAATCTTCCATGTGAAGGAAAAGTACATGCTGTAATGGAGAAGCTAATGAGGATCCAAAGACACTGACAAACAAACAAGTCATCTATTAAGTAAACAGCAGCATCTGAAAGATGAAGCTTGTGGTGTGAAGCTTCGCGTGGCAGGTTTGAACTCAGAGCAGCAACCTTGTTATGTTGGTATCTATAGCCCTCTAGTGTTCAAAGAGTATCATTTCAATTTATGTATGAATCCCACCAGCGTCATAGTTTCCACTCACTGACTCCTAAAAACACAATGATACACTATTTACGTTTGGTGTGTCTCAGAAGATCAATCTAAGTTATTTCAGGAAGCTTCTTGAGGTGAATGTTCTAAAGTCAAAGGTTAGGATGGTTGTGGACTTGAACAACTGTTTAGTGTCACCAGATCAGAGAATAAAAGCTTGAGGATGTCTCCAACTATAAATATCATCAATATTTTTATAGAAATGACTATGTAATGTGAAAGGACTTGCTAGCAGTGACAACCCCACAGAGTTCTCACTAACTCTGCAAAACCTTTTATCCTATTTTATGTTGTAGTTTTGGTTTCACTGTTTGGTTCACTCAGTGTTCACATTAGCGTCATTTCCATCAGCAGCTGTTTTCAGCAAACAAGCTCTGATAAACCCACTGTACACTACCTGCTCAGCACCAAACAGCAGACAGACAACATCCTGCTGGTGAGGAATATGGAACATTTAGAACATCAACTTTATAAGGAAACAGTTTGTCTTGACTGTGTGTTTATCATCTTCTGCCCCCAAGTGGGCAAAAAATCAGTAATGCAGCTTTAATATATTAACATTTACATCCTTCTCCCTCTTAGAAAGGTGTGGTGTTGGTCCACTGTAATGCTGGTGTATCACGGGCACCGGCAGTGGTCATTGGCTACCTAATGTCATGTGACGACCAGTCGTTTGATGACGCCCTCTTGTTGGTCAAGTCAGCTCGGCCTGCCTCCTGCCCCAACCCTGGCTTCCTGGAACAACTGAGGAACTACAAAACACCAACGATGAATGGATCCAAACACTAAAGGATGAAGAGAAAATGGTTAGAAAGTTTAGGAACAAATAAGTTTGCTTTTAATGAGAACATTTTTAAGTAATTCCAAAAACTGAAATAAGTATTTTAGGAAACAAATATTTGGGATTTTTACAATGTAGGATCTGTTTTTGGACTCAGTAGAATTTGTTTGGTTCTGCTCTGGTTTAATGATCCTGAAAAATCAGAGCAGATGATTTTTAGAAGGTGAGGTTGCTATAAAATACTGCACACCTCTTCAGTTTTTTAAAATGGTCTTGACACAAGATACCACATGCTAGAAATGTAGATGAATTTGTTAAAGGGTTATCCAAGGAGGGTTGAATCGAGGGCAACTTGGTTGTAGATACTCGAAGACATTTTGCCTCTCATCCAAGGCACTTCTTCAGTTCTAACCAACTGGTGGAGAGTCCCAGGTATTTAACCTCTATGGGGTCGTTATCAAGGTCATTGATACCACTTGGTTCGTTAGTGCTCCTGGCTGGTTGTAACAACAGTGGTTAGAGTTGTTGGAGTCACCTGAGGCCAACTGTAAATGACAGTCATTGAAGTTGTTGTATGAGGCCAAACGTGAATGGTTGTTAAGTCTCCTGACTCACATGACTCTGACTCTTAAAAACTGTTGTTACAAACAGCTAGGAGCACTAATGAACCAAGTGGTACAGTATCAATGACCTTGATAACAACCCCACAGAGCTTAAATACCTGAGACTCCCTGTCCCTTGGATGAGAGGCGGACGTCTTCAAGTATCTACAATCAAGTCCAGATGCCCTCGATTCAACCCTCCTTGGATAACCATGACCTGGATGACTGAGAATCTTCACAGACATCTTGTTAAAGGGTTCATGTGAATTCCAAAAAAGTATTTCTCTCTTCCATTTAGTGGTATCTGTCTATGCAGATAATATTGATTTTATTTGTTGAGATTTGAGACAAAATGACAACATTGACTCAAAAAGACAATTTTCTTGTTTGGGTGTTATTATTGATAATGTCTTGTTTGTGTTTTGGTGCTGTTGTTCTCATAGTCATCTCTGTGTTTTGTTAAGTTTGATTAATCTCTGTGGGGAAATTCATCCTCTGCATTTGACCCATCCTCGCTGTTTCAGAGTGGCAGGCAGCCACAAACTTCAGTGAATAAAAACTTAAATGAAAGAAGCGCATGTTTACTATAACTGGTCACTCTTAATACTTTTGAGTATTTAACAATTTTGAAATGATAAGGCTGGTAATTTTCAATCTTCAGAGCAAGACCTTAGCAAGATCAATGTGTCTGGATGAGACTTTCTTCCTCTGTGACTGTGTGTTAATCATCAATCAATCAATTTTATTTATATAGCACCTTTGAAACAAATCAAATGCAATTCAAAGTACTGTACAAGCAACTGAACAAAACATTAATTGAATCAGACATCAATAAAAGATAGGTGATTAAGATAATAAACAATAAATAATAAAAGATAATACAGGCAATAAAAATTACAAAAATAAAATACTACACAAAATAAATTGATTAAAAGTGACTATAGTAAAAAAGAAAAATGTTAATAAAATAAATAATAATGATAATATTAAATAAAATAAGTATAAATAATAAAACCATAAAATTATAAAACACTACATAAAAGCCAGACTCAATAAATGGGTCTTTAGTTTATGTTTAAAAATACCTATATTTTCGACTCCTCTCAGATCCTGTGGAAGGCTGTTCCAGCGGCTCGGAGCGTAGTGGCTGAAAACAGCATCGCCAAATATTTTTGTTCTGCTTTGTGGAACAACTAAAAGAGAAGAACCAGAGGATCTGAAATGCCTTCCTGGTTCATAGACCAAAAGCATTTCTGAGAGGTAGTCTGGTGCAAGGACATGTAGTGCCTCATAAGAACTCTCGAAAACAGCCAACCAGTGTAAAGACTTTAAAACAGGTACAATGTCCTCTCTTCTTTTGGTCTTAGTCAGCACAAAGACCAAAAGCATGGATGTATTAAAATAACTGGATACCAATCTCCACAATGAGGGTCAAACCTAACATGCAGATTAGAGACTGAGGAGGAAAGGCGTATGTCCTGGTCCTGGTTAAAGGTGAGATGAGGTATAGGGGAGGACTGAACCTGATGTGGAGTGCTAACAGGGAGAGCTTCAGTTATGCTGCCGTTCAACTGAAGGATATTTGTGCTCATCCAGGATTTGGGGCAGTTTTGATGTACAGCTGGGTATCATCAGCATAGTAATGAAAAGGAATCCCATGTCTGCTGATGACACTGCTAATGGTGGTGTGGAGGCGCTCTAAGACCCTGTTTACACTTGGTTTTAAAATATGTCTTGGGGCTTGAATCACAAGTGGACGGGACTAAATACAAGTATAAGCAACCACCAAGACGCATTGTGATCCGATCATTCCAACCACTTGCCGAGGTGGTCTGGGGCACATTTGACCATGTATCTTTTGTAGTGTAAACACTAATGTGACCTGGTGCATCCCTGACAAGGTCATAACAGGAAAATACATCATCAATGCAGGACGGGGTAGTTGTTTTGATGACAGCATGCCAATACCAAATGACTTTGTCCTGCCAATCTTAACAGTTGGAACAGCCTGTACACGTATATTAGTTCTTGAAACATTTTTGTTTTCTTAGCTAGCCTGTGCGAAACAAATCTGGCACTTATCTCGTGACTGATGTAATAACAGTGCGTGGGGCCCTTTGACCTTCTGGTGGAAGTGATGTAGGCAGTAACAAAAATCTCAATACAAGTGGTCAGCTGGGCACCTTGGAGATGCATGACAGACACAGGTGTGAACAGCGATGTGTCTCGGCTCTCCACTTGTTTTCAGATCACCAAAATGCATTTTAAAACCAAGTGTAAACAGCCTCCAAGAGGATAGCGTGATCCACATTGACAAATGGAACACTCAGGACAAGGATAATCAGGAGAGAAGGGGACCCTGCATCAGCTGCCATCGGTATGTCATTCATAATCCTGAGCAGAGCTGTTTCAGTGCTGTGTGCTGAACCAAAACCTGACCAAAAATTTTCACGTAGTTATTAGTAACCAATTAATAATTCAAAGGCCAAGGAGCACATATTAACTAATTAAGTTTCTATAAATTGTTGATTATGATTCTTTAAACAGTAACTGAGACATAGGCTGTTTTTCCCATTTTAATACTGTTCTCCCTTCCCACATTTGTAAAGGCCCAAATGCACTGAAAGCGTCTGACGCGCGCATTTTGAAGTATTGTTTGAAATGTCTGAATGCGCACCAAAAGCGTTATGAGGCATGTCAAACTTGTCACACCTACTCTGACCTTGTTTTGATTTTGGAGCATCAAATGAGGACCCAGCGACAAAAGCTGTGTTTTCTGCAGCTGAAAAAGAGAGATAGTGCGAGAGAGATAGTGCGAGAGAGCAGAGAGCACCAGTGAGAGAAAGACAGAGAGAGAGAGAGAGAGAGAGAGAGAGACAGAGAGACAGAGAGAGAGCAGTGGTGGTCGAGCAAGGAGAGCCTACAGCAGTAGAGTGAATAAGAGAAATATGTTATTTTCTGATTGTTTCATGGTGGTTAAGTTCTAAAGCACAAATAAATAACCAACAAACGCTCAACTGACTTACTGTGGAAACAGAAGCTCTTTGTTTCAATTTCATTTTCCTCCTCTGCATTTCTCCTTTTCATTCATTCATTACATCCAACCAATGCAGCAGTAAATACAAAGAACAGGACAAATCTGTGTTAGTTCTGTGGTGCTGGCATTTCAAATCTGATGCCTGCAGTGCGTTATAGGAGAAATAAATAATGATGTACGTCAATTATTGCTTTCAGTGCATTTGGGCCAACAAATTATACATACAGTATATATTAATTTTTAAATGATGATAAAACCTTTCAATAGGGTTCTCCCTTTATAACTAGCTGGAAATGACTAAAACTAAAAAGAGAGCCAGAGAAAGTGTTTTTGACCAACTCATGGAGATAACGTTAGCTTAATTAGCTAGCTGCAGCTCATAAAATCTGCTATTGGCGGTTGTCATTTCAGCCGGCAAAACTGATGGTTGCCATCTGGAAATGACAAACAGAACTAATATTTAAAAAATTACTAAGAATTTCAATGGTAAATCTGCCACAGTTTTCATTGTAGACTGCATGTGCTGTGCAAGAGAGGAAAACTCAACAGCCACAGTAACTAAATGAGCAGAGAGGCTTTGCCAACAGCCAATTCACAAGTGAGCAGAGACTGAATGCTACAGTAGGTAAGATTCGGGCTGAATTGAGTGACCCCCAACACACACACACACACACACACACACACACACACACACACACACACACACTGTTTCAGTCCTTCCAAAAAGGGCAGAGACAGATTCAGATTCTAAGAGAGGGGAGGGAGTGGGAGAGAGACAGAGTACAACAAGAGTCACGGAGACAGAGAGCTGTGCTGAGCAGCATGTGGATGAAAACAGGAGGAAGAGGATGTCTCTCCAACATTTAAAAAAACACAAAAACACAGAGTCCTCTGTCTGTTTGGAATTCCCTTTCACCTCTTCTTCCTCCTGTGGTTTCTGCTGATGATGGGCTCCTTCTGCTCGGCTCTGGACAGGAAGATGGCGGTGGTGACAGTGACACCACGTGAGGAGTCGCCGGTTCACACAGTGACAGGTCAGTCAGTCATTTTCTACTTCTCTATAACTGTATTGGCTCTCTATTATGTAAACTTTTAAATCATAGGCTTACTGTTGCAATAGACTTGGTCTTGCTGCATTTCAGTGTCTTTTATGCTTATTATCATTCTGATATTGGTCCATGTAGTCATCTGACAGTTTTGACGTAGATGTGGATTGTGTGAGCAATGTGGAACAAATATGATATTACTATTTTACTACAATTACTACTATTTTATGCTGACATTTTGGCCAGAGATGTCCTAGATAAATAAAGATAGGGCAAAGGAAATAATGAGTCAAAGTTTAGACACTTGAGTTTTTGCTGTTATTCTACAAAACGATCTTACAGTGAATCTATTTGAAATGTTTTAATATATATATATATATATATATATATATATATATATATATATATATATATATATATATATATATGAAATATAAGAAAATCTAGGTCATCAAGATATATTTAATAAAACACAAATGAACAGAAATTAGAGTTTGCAGAAGTGTTTTTGTAGCTCCAGTCAGATGAAGGTCTAAAACTAACCAATATGTCTCTCAGCTCTGCTCGTGTTGTTCTACTTGTCTCAAAAGCCTTTTGACAAACAAAGACCTGAATTTATTATTGAAACACGCACACACACACACAGTGCTTCAGCCGCCCACACGGTCATCTTTAATTGTCTCTTCAGTGTTGGTGCTGATTATGAAGAAGCAATTAACAGTCCATTAGCCAGCTGACCAATCATACAGCCTGTTGTTGCCATGAGGGTTTGTTTACAACTATAAGTGCTCTGCTCTGTTGGACGACGTCAACACACATGAATTGCCTGACACTAACACAAACCATTCCAATCCTACTATTTGCCTCACAAGTATGACGACAGAGAAAAATCATTGCAGCTGTGAAATTGTTCCAGAGTTGTAAAAAGCAGCGTCATGCTGGATGTGTCTGATAAACATTTAGACTTGACTTACTGGTTCATATTTCATCCTTTCACCTGTACCTGCTGCAATACCTGTACTTGGGTACAGTATCTGTTCTCAGAAGGGGAAAAGAAAAGAAGTCTCAACAGTCAAGCAGAGCTGTTTCTGGTCTCTTCTGCTCTTTAGTCTGGCCTCTATTCTGTTGTAGTCTCTAGTCTCTTCTGGTCTCATCTGGTTTCTTGTATGGTCTGTTCTTGTCACTTCAGGTTTCTGGTCTGGTCTTATGTCTGGTCTCTAAAGATATTTTAGAGCATTTTCAAACCAGTCTTTGTTAGTCTGGTTGAATACGACTCTGGTTCGTTTTCCCTCTTGGTGCGATTTGTTTAGCCAAATCTGAACAGAGCAATCATACTTGAGTAAGGACCAAAACACCTGCGTGGAGACCATTTACAAGGAGTGGTCTCAGTCGGTCACAAACGGATAATGTGATCCAACCTGGATACAAGGCATATTCTGCAAGTTTGAGCTAAACAGTTCCCATAGCCTTTGCATACTGGGATGCAGATGAGTGAAAGCAACAGTCGCTGGTAGCTAGCTGGAGAATGAATTGACGTCTGATGAAGTGGGACAGAGGAAATTCTTTAAGACCTTCTTCTTGTAATTACATTCTCACTCCTGCATATCTAACCACTGAGAGGTGTGAACATTCTCACATGGCTTTTAGTGATGCATTTTGGTTCACTTTTCACATTTGGTTCACATTTTTTCTGTGTGAAAAGACACCAAAGCAACAAGGCAATGCAACAAGTTTACCAACTCATCCACTGATTTGGACCAGAGTGAACCAACTATAGGTTTGCAATCACCCTAAAGGTCTCCTCTGATCTCCCCTGGCCTCTTTTGGTCTCTGGTCTAGCCTCTGTTCTGTTGTAGTCTCTAGGCTCTTCATTCATTTCAGGCCACTTAAGTACACTGAACTCATTATCATGTTGATGAAACCAGTTGGAATGACTTTTGCTTTGTGACATGGTGCATTATCATGCTGGAAGCAGCCATTAGAAGATGGTAAATTGTGTCCATAGAGGGATGCACATGGTCAGCAACAATACTCAGTTAGGCTGTTGCATTCAAACCATGATTAATTAGTATTAAAGGACCCAAAGTGTGCCACACCATTATATCACCACCACCAGCCTGGACTGTTGACACAAGGCAGGTTGGGCCCATGAATTCATGTGGTTGATGCCAAATTCTGACCCAACTGTCTGCATGCCTCAGCAGAAATGGAGTTTCATCAGACTAGAATACGTTTTTCAAACCTCAACTGTCCAGTTTTGGTGAGCCTGAGCCCACTGCAGCCTCAGATCTCTGTTCTTGGCTGACAGGAGTGCAAACCGCTGTGGTCTTCTGCTGTTGTAGCACATCTGCCTCAATGTTCCACGTGTTGTGCATTCTGAGATGCTTTTCTGCTCACCACAGTTGTAAAGAGTGGTTATCTGAGTTACTGCAGCCTTTCTGTCAGCTCCAACCAGTCTGCCCATTCTCCTCTGACCTCTCTCATCAACAGGGTGTTTTTGTCTGCGGGACTGGAAGTTTTTCGCACCATTCTGAGTAAACTATAGAGATAGTTGTACATGACAATCTTAGGGGATAAGCAGTTTTAGAAATGCCTGGCACCTATAATCATGCTGCGGTCAAAGTCACCGTGATCACATTTTTTCCCCATTCTGATGTGAAAATTAACTGAAGCTCTTTTCTTGTATCTGCATGATTTTATGCATTGTATTGCTGCCACATCATTGGCTGATTGGATAATTGCATGAATAAGTAGGTGTACAGGTGTTCCTAATCAGTGAATGTATATATATACACAAATACAAAATGATTGAACAAAGTAGAATGAATGAGGAGACTTGTGTGTTTTCTCTTTGGTTGTGGTTGCTCCCAAACATGTAGAGAAGTTTTCCTTTATTTGTGTGGTTGTGTTGATCTCTAGCATAAATCCCCCAAACCAGCTCCTTTAAATTAACTTGTTTAGACCACATAAACCCACATGTGTATCCTTGTTAATCCAGAAAACTTGTTCTCAGAAAACAGAAAAATGTTCTCAGGCAAGTTTTGGAGTTATAAGGAGTGTATTTTTCTATGATTTCTGAGTAGATTTATGGATGTTTATTTGTGATGGACATCAGAGATAATAATATCCTTGGAAAGTGTAAGTGACATTGAATCTAAAAATATATTTATCAGAGCTATTGATCAAAGTAGTGACTCTGAGAGGGAGTGCAAATTGTGACATAAACTGTGGCAATTAGGTTTTTTTTTCAACAATATGTTTATTGAGTGTTCATCATTTTGTGAAGGAAAAAAAGAAAAACATTGTGTATATTTACAATTTAATTTAGCAGACGCTTTTATCCAAAGCGACGTGCTTTTGAGAGCTGATACAACACAAGCATATGTGTGTGTGTGTGTGTGTGTGTGTATTGCTATAAATTCTTTTAATTTATCAATTAACTTCTTACAAAGTTGAGTAAACAGCAGAAACCTAAATGAAATCAATATTTGATGTGAGCAGCTTTGCCTTTAAAACAGCAGCAGTTCTCCTCGGTACACTTTAACACAGTTTTTCATGATAACTTGCGGGTAGGTTGTTGTAACCATCCTGGAGAAAGAATGTTCTTCTGTAGATTGATTTATTATTTAGGCCATCTCAGGTGCTTCTTCATGTAATCCCAGATTGACTCCATGATGTTGAGATCAGGGCTCTGTGGGGGCCAAACCATACCATCTGTTGCAGGACTCATCATTCTTCTTGTTGCTGAAACATCTAAACATCTAGGGTGCCTAAAACTTTTGCACACTACTGTATATATGATATATACATTTGATACATACATAAACAAGTAAACAAACTACAATAAAATGGTTAAAAATACTCTTAATGCATCTAGTTAAATTACATAAATAATAATATAATGATAGTTTAAAAAGAAAAAAAGTGTACATCAGAATCGAGGCACTTACACTACCTAAATATTCATCTCTTATATTGCACTACATTCATCCAATACAGTTACTTGAATGACCTCTAATGCAAAGGCTATAATTATCCTTCCCCAGACTCATCCAACAAATGAGATAGCCCTATGTCCCTAGTATACTTTATAAATGGGCCCCAGATACTTTGAAACCCAGTCCAAACTGATTAAGTTCAAACAGGTATGCCCTTACCACCCTGTCAAAAGACATCTAATGACAGGAAAGCTGTACTGGTACCTCTCTCTGGGGACGTAATATGTTTTACATTGTGAAATCTCTACCGGCCCACAATGAACCCATTTTGGTCTCCATTTATCATTTCTGGTAGAAGAATCACAAATCTTTTTACTCGAATTTTGCAGAGTATTTTCAAATCCAAATTTAAAAGACTTATTGGTCTCAAATTTTAACATTTATCGTTTGTCTTTCCATGTTTTGGAAAAAGTGTAATCAAAGCCCCTCTTAGGGAGGGCGGGAGGATCCGTTCCCCAAATGATTCAATAAACATTTCATTTTCATGACTTATCTCCCTAACTAAAAACATTTTAACTTGTTTATGTCTCCAAGAACAGTAAAAATTATGCCAGAAATGCTAACTTTGCCCATGAATAGAGTTATCCATTAGCCGTTAGTCTGTCAGCCCCCGTTCCTAATAAACACCATTGATAATGTTAGATATTTGTTCTTCCTGAACTTACATTTAAATTCACCTTCACTTGTCCCACATTAGTTACCATATATTGTCATCTGAACTAGACTTTACCAAATTAGACATGTAATAATGCGTCTCATGTAGCATTATGTGCTAATTGGAAACTAACTTACTTGTTATCAAAACTATAGCACTATTTGAAGTTTTCATGTTGCAATGCTCATCCAGTTCCGTTCTTGTCTTGAATTTGCCAGATAAAATCCTTCACTTCTGCTCTTTTACTGAAAGTCTGTGTTCTGTCCTTGTAGTTCACCAGCAGTCTAGCAGGGATAAAGATGCTGTGTTTTATCCCCCACCGAGTCAAATTCCTTCTGCCTCTTGTGCACTCCTGCCGCCAGGTCTGGATAGAAACGCGCTGGTTGAATTTGTTTTTTGGCTCTAACAGCTCATAATACAGTCACCGTGTCTCTGTCATTCAGAAACTTCACAAACATTGCTCTCAGGGGTGCCTTGGGCTACCTGCTGACTGTCTCGATAAGAGGCCAAATCAGCGGCCGAACTACAAAGACTAACTTCCAGTTGGTTTTAGCACATCGGTTTCTTTCACCTCAGACAGTATCTTTGCCTCACGTCCTCACGCACCTCAGTTTGACAACCTCTGATCCAGAAAAAAACAAATTAGACCAATTAAAACCACGTTGACCCAGACTTTCCCAGGATAAACCAGGTAAGACCATTAGGGTTTTTCCATTGGCACTTTTGGCCACACTGAGTCAAAGCATGCCGAGCTGATTTGCATTTCCATTACCAGTTTTATCACGCCGAATTGTGCCTGATGGACCATCTCCAGAGTCAGGCCAAAGTGACCTACCTCCAGGCGGGTTGCAGTGACGTCTCACCAGCTGTAGTCAACCCATGACGATCCCCTTTCTCCTCCTCAAACAAGCTGTGTTGTGCAGCAAGATTCAACTCATGTCTGTGCTGGAGACCAGAGAGAAAGCTGTTTTTAAAAGTCTCACCTCTCACTACTTTTGTGGCTTCTAATTGAATCTGTGGTTTGAAGTTGAGTTTCCCTCTGTGTTTCTGTTTCTACTTTCAGATATCTGCTTTATTTTACTATTTCCTGATTGCTTTCAGCCGTATCTGAGCCACATTAAGTTACTGCAGATGATAACATTTCCTACTGCTGCTGCTTTATATTAAACGGTTTCCACTGAAAAACTAATAAGGGTCTTTTAATGTGAAGAACTTATAGGAAATGAAATGTGTTTTCCACAGTTTTACAGCCGTGACTTTGACCACTAGTCAGAGCCCTGATGTATACAGCCCACTGCTTTTCAACTCAAGACATGCGCATCATCAGTTAAAGAGACACCTTCAAGCAGGTAGCCCTGTTGTAATGTTGCCATGTTGACATGCTGGGCTGATGCGCTGAGTCAAACTGAGTCAAGCCAAGCCTGTGAACCTGGGTTCATCCAGGTCAGATGACAGGTCATATACAGGTTTAGCACGACTCACTGACCAGCACAGGGAGACACCTTCACACTGAACACACAAACACACACAAACACATACATGTATACACAGATTTATGATGTCCATTAAATTGCATTTCCCATTTTCTGACTTCCTCCCACATGGCTTGCCTTTTGTCTTTCTGTCTGAGTTTATCAGCCTTTCAGTCTGTTTTCTATTAGTTATTCCTTTATTTGTCTGCATTTATCTGCCTTGTTTCATGCTCTTTGTTTTTTCTACAGCCATTCTATAATTACTTCTATTTTCAGCTGTGTCATTATTACAAATGAACAAATAAAGACAAGGACCAACAGGAAGTGATGACAAATTCTAAAACGGAGATAATGCACAATCATATTTAGTGTCAGTTTGCTCAGAGTGCGACAATTAATTTTCTCTTACAGATATAAAAAAATGAATGATGGAAACGATAAAAAGGGAAATAATATCAGCATCACATTAAAGTATAGATTTTCCTGTTTTCAGTTGCTGCTGTAGATCATTTTAATTTCAGCTACAGTCTTCAGCTTCTTCTATTATTAGGCTTGACATCTCCAATTCGTGAGGGTCAGTTTTGTGTGGAAAATTCCTTTGAAGAGCAGGTGGAGTAAAAAGTAAGGAAGTCTGTGTTCAGAGAGAACAGAATAATCTTTGATTTGCAGAAAATCTCACTGATTGATTCAACACAAATATCTAGAGACCTGAACCAACTACCCAGGGCTCCCAAAAGCCCAGATTTACTCAATCATTTGGGCGTACATAATTTGACTAATCAAAAATGTGTTTTGCACAACAGTTCCATCATAGGAGTATTGTAAGGCTGCAACCAAGAATTATTCTATTGTTCAGTCTATAAATATCAGAAAACAGTGGAAAAACTCTGATCATTATTCACTGAAGCTTGAAGCCAAAATCCTCAAGCCTTGTTCTGTGCAAAACTAGTTTCAAGTCAATATTTTTCAAAGTCACTGTCATTTTATTGCCAAATTCCCTCTTTTTGTTACAATCCTTCCACTGCAGCTGAACAGGAAAACACTGTCCATCAAAAACAACATATCCTCATAAAAAAACAACAGAATAGGTCTAAAGTTCAGGGCCTAGAACCTACAGTTACATTTACACCATCTAGTGGCCATAGTAATGCACTCCAGCTTTCCAAAACTGTTACAAATCACTGTTAAATAATAATGATGTTGGTGTGACAACGCTGTGGTCAGGTTAGGTTTAGGCACAAAAACTATTTGGTTAGGGTTAGGGAAAGATCATGGTTTGGATTAAAAATGATCATTTCAAACTTGGTTTATACTTCCTTAAAATTATGCAACCTTTGTCATCATGGCAATAGTGAACACCACAACGTTACGGATTTTAAAAAAAATGTCCTGGTTCATGGTTGAAAACATGACATCAACAAATCAAGTCTATCAAGATATCAAGTCACCTTATATTGACATCATCTGAACAGTGTCACTTCCCTGGGTCATTAATTACTATGGCTGTTAGAAGGCCGTGACAAAACAAGGACTAAGGTTTTGTCCACCATCACTTACACCGCAAGTGCATTAGCATATAATTAAAGAGCATAGACAGAGTTTTAACCAATGGACCTCAGTTTTGAAAACTGACTCAAAGAATCTGTTCCAGTTTTTTTTTTTACTTTTCCTTTCTCTCCATCAGGTAACTCTCTACAGCCAATCAAAGCAGTGAGTTGGCTGCAGCATCCAATTAGGAGCAGGTGCAGCATCGGGAGGCGTGTCCATGGACCCACCAATCACTGTGCTGTGAAAAACCACAAAACCTGGTAAGAAGCCTGAAGGCCTGGTCACACCAGCATTTAAAATGGCAAAATTTTTGCAGAGCAATGGGGCGATAGACAGAACAGTAGGAAATAAAGAGAAGCTCTGGGAGCTATTGTGACTGACTAGCTGACTAGCAAGTTAACACTTAGCTCATCAGCTACAGCAGTTCATGAACAAGCCTGGGTTGAATCTCACTATGTCACCAAGTTTCTACAACCAAATATTCTGCAAGGACATACGGATTCATATTACTTTATCATTTTATGGTGTGACCAGGCCTTTAGTTTCAAGATTCAAAGATTAAGGTCTGTCCCAATACCCACAACTCATCACTACACTTCATCTTGTCTGGTGTTCTTAATCCCCCCATTATCCATTATTTTGGTATATTAGAACACCTTGTTGTGTGTTACTGTAAACTGTGACTGTAAACCGTTTTTACAGGAATACTCCACTTAAAATATGTGAGGAGGCAATAGCACAGAAGCAGTGTATTTAGTTATTTTATGGAGAAGAGAGTATAATGTTTGGAACATATTGAACATACTCGTTAACAGTGAAAGAAAGTGGAGTGTCTCCTCTGCTCTGAGCTGTTTCGAAAAACTGAATGATAGAGCAAGAGTTCTTCTGATCTCAACGGTCCAGGTATCATTGGATAATTTGTAATTCATTTGTAGTTCAAAAACCCAAAGACGGTAAATCTGTTATTTGTTTCAAAACAAAAAAACGTTTTTGATGTCAGAATCAAATAACGAAAAACCAATCAAACCCGGCCCGTTTTTGGTTTTTGCCGATTCGTTTTATCATTATTATTATCATTATAAGCCAATTCGTTTTGGGGTTTTTCCTTTTTTCATTTTAAACCAAAAATGAAAAACGAAATCACGTGATCTATTCCTTTTTAGTTTCCCAACGAAAATCCAGAAAACCAAATTCAAAAGACCGTTCAATTTTGGTTTAGAAATCAAGTATCTTTGTCAGTTTTGTACGATAGTGGAAGCGGCTACATTAGCCTACCCATGATCCTCAGCGACCGTTGCTATGGTGAAGACATACAGGTGCTGAGCAGGTAGTTTTGAGAGTTTTTTCTCTAAAAATAAAAGCTGCCTGCTGCCTCTAAAAACGATGCTATGAGAGTGCTGAGAGTAGACCAAAACAGAAAAGTTGCAACAATGACCTAAAACTCACTATGAAGCTAAGTGGAGCTGCAGTCGCTGATAATTCTCTGGTTCATCACCATGTGTATGACGTTACACATCGTCATTTGATACATCGTTATTATAAACGATATAGATTATAGTCACTTTAATACTAATCAGCGAGCTTTAGATGTGTTAGTAAAAGCATTTTTTCACTTTTGACAAGGCCCAGCTAGCTCTTTCCTCCTGCTTCCAGTCTTGCTGCTAAGCTAGGCTAACCACATCCAGGTCCATGCTTAAAGGAAATCTCCACTGATTCTACACAAAAAAGATCAGTTTCATTTTATCACTTTATCGCAAGTACCCCTCAGTCTGTGAAAACAGTTGTATAATGTTTTCTGTGGCTCTAGAGGAGCTTGCCAAGTCTGAGAGAATAACCCTGATGATGTCATAGTGATGTCATCAAGGTTATCTCGGCTTGGGCTTGGAGATTAAAGGTTAAGATGTGGAGTATGAAAGACATAATGTGTGTTTACAAGGCTGGGAGGGACTAATGAAAGATGCTATCAAGTTGCACCATGGGAAATGTATGATCCAGTGTTTTTGGAGATTGGCCCACAAAAGGAACTAGTCAGGATATCTCGATTTTGACCATTCTTTTTCTAATCAGTCTAACGTAAGTCCCCCAACTTTATGTTTGACATGAGTGCCTTGTATGCACAAACATTCTCACTCCCCAGAGGATGAACCCTTAATTTATAATAATCCCATAACCTTTCTTCAAGCATCATCCTTAGGACAAACTCTACATTTTCAGATCCACTATTGGTAAGGTTCTAAGACAGTGTTCTTCTGTCCAACACTTTCATATTACGGCTGTAATGACCACTGCAGCCTTTAGGGGACGCAAGCAGGACTTAAAACTGTTAGTCTGGGTCTGTCACCTGACTGGAAAGGGTTTTGTGATACTCATTTTTCAAGAACATTACATCATCATTGTCTAAAAACCACACACACACACACACACACACACACACTCAGAGGCTCTCTCTCATACACAGCAAACCACACAGCTCCGGCACACACACAGAGATTGAGATGCCTGTTTGCTGTTTGCGTCTGACTGGAGCGTAAAGTTATGTGTTGAAACTGGGAGGGGGTGAGGAGGAGGAGGAAGAGGGAGGTCTGTCGGCTGCAGGATTCCATCACTCTTAGCAACCGTTGTTGAGTTACCACGGAAACGCTCTGCAATGTTCTCTGCTTCTCCTTTGTCCCCCTCTATTACTCTTCTCTCTCTCTCTCTCTCTCTCTGTCTCACTCCATCCTGTCTTTATCGCTGGTCGATTTCCTCCTTGCGTTGCTACGGTGATGCTCTGGGACATTCAGCTGGATCATTTTGCAGCCGCAGTGCCGGAGCGCAGAGCTGAACTGTCAGCTGTGAACTGGTGAATGAAGTCAGCTGATCACCTTGTTTAATCGACTAAAAGACGCCGACAGTCTGTTTCTGCTTTTCAGCTTAAAAACAACAACTACTGTTTGTCCTGTGACCTTTAACCCCTCTGCTTCCTCAACGGATCAGATCAGAGATCAACATTTTGGATTGGCCAAGCTGCCAGGTGACATCAGAGGAAGTTGGATGAAGTTCCATCTAACCCAAACAATCTTGGCTGTGATTGGTGTCGATGTTTTCACGACTCCGTCAGTCTGACAGACCTCTGGACGCTTCCCAGAGACCAAACTCCGCTCAGTGAACACTTCTTCAAACCTAAAAAAAAAACCTCCTTCTCCTCCACACCAAGATGAACGAAGGGGTGGAGGAGTTGCAACTGCTTGAGGAGGTGCAGGAGGCTGAGGAGCAGGAGCAGCAGGAGGAGGACATGCAGCAACAGGAGGGAGAGAGGGAGGAGGTTCAGCAACAGGAGGGAGAGCAGGAGGAGGTGCAGCAACAGGAGGAAGAACAGGAGGAGATGCAGCAACAGGAGGCAGAGCAGGAGGAGGTGCAGCAACAGGAGGGAGAGCAGGAGGAGGTGCAGCAACAGGAGATGCATCCGGAGGAGGTGGAGACTGTGGAGGAGTCACAAAAGGGAGAGGAGGTGCAACATGAGAAAGAGGAGCAGCAGACTGAGGACGTGCAGCAGGAGGAGATGCAACAGGAGCAGGAGGAGGTGCAGCAGACAGAGGGGGTTCAGCAGGAGGAGGAGCAGCAGACAGCGGGGGTTCAGCAGGAGGAGGAGCAGTGGCTGGAGGAGGTACAGACAGAGGAGATGTCACAGACTGAGGAGGTGCAGTGGACTGAACAGGAGCAGCAGATTGAGGAGGTGCAGCACACTGAGGAGGTGCAGGACTTTGTGGACGCTCTGGAGCAGAATCAAAATAACCAGGTCCTCATTCGACTGAGAGGAATGTGAGTAAACGCAGTTTGTTCAACAGCTCTATCAGCTGGCTGATGATGTAATGCTGCTGCTGATGCTGCTGATGTATTAGCACTACTGATAATTGGTGATCATATTGAGAGGATCACTTGGTCACTGTTAGTTTTGGAATCTAACTGACAGCTTTGTGGATGGCCTCAGTGTGGTTGCCGTGGTGATGTTGGCATGGACTGAGGATGGAGGGAGGATGAATGACAGAAAATAAGTGGAAAACAGTGGGCGTAGGACACCACTGAACATAAGAGAGAGAGAGACTGTGTGTGTGTTTTTGATGAGGTCTGTTTGTCTGTCTGTCAGATATCTTCTCAGTAATGGACGCTAACAAGCTAACATCGCAGCAGGAACATTGCAACATCTGTGTTAAACTGAGGCTACAGCAGCAGATGTAAAACAGCATGTCTTCTTGTTCTCAATAGTTGCCATGGCAACGATGGAGCGTTGTGATGCAGCAAACTCTCTGCAAAGATAGATCAGGAGCAAGACAGAAAGCGAGAGAGTGAGAGAGGAAGGCAGGGCATGAAAACACAGTGGATGAAGAAGAGAAACAATTTCAGACTTCAAAAATGGACTTTTCTAAGAGCCATAGCCCCCAACCTTTTTGGCTGTTGACCCCTTAAAATAAAGCAATGTTTATTTGCAAATCCAACTTGCATATGCCATATAAGCTGTGAGCAATCTACCCTTCTAACTTCAGTTTGTTTCATATGACTAAATGTTAGAGGCACGAGACTGTAAAATTATCCAGTGTTTCGCAAGAAAAAAAGCAAAGATTAGAGAAAAGTTAGAAAAAAGATCTACAATTTTACATAGCTTAACATGTTTTTTCTTGTGACCGCTGAGATTTATCTTGCAGGCAGGCGTGGACAGGTCTAGAACCCTTGGTTGGTTGAGGGTTTTTTTGGATAATTTTTGCAAGATTTTATTTTAATGCATCAACAGCAAAATAATTGAAATCTTAGCTGTATAAGGACTGGTGTTCTGGTTGTTCCTGAAACACATAAAACAATATTTGTGAATTTGGCATGAAGTGTCCGTCCAATAAGTCCACACTGACCTCCATTTGGCTGTCACTGTCTTCAAAAGTGGACTGGACAAAAATAGTTTTCAAGTAGGCTCCATGAGTATACAAGAAGAAAACAACATTCTTTTTCCTGCCCACTGCAGGGAAAAATGTCTATAGTGGGGGTCACATAGTCATACATAATGTCTCAGAAGGAATGGAAGTATATGTGTTCCAAAAGTCGGGTGAATGACCGACATCAAAAATGCTTTATGTGTGGATTCTACAGAGGAGTCTGCTAGCTGCTCTGTGAGGCTGTACTTAAAGGTTCTATATCTAGAATTGTGAAGCAATTTACATGTATTAATGTTTTTTTTATTGTCAGTGAGTGAATGGGAAGTAATGTAACGTCAAAAATGAGACCTTCCACAAATTTCTTGGTTGTCTGTAACAGCCCGTGGACTGATTTCTATGTGATGGACCCGGACCAGATTTTCCGCGAAAATCCAACAAAATTGACATTTTTGCGTGCTCCTGAGTGCCTTGTCTCTCTCCGACGTCAACAAACAACCAGCATAATCACACAACAACACAACAAAAATGGCGCTATTCAACTAGAAACCCGCAGATATTACCTATCTAGCTAATGAGACAGCTAGATGCCTCCATCAACCGCCACAGATGTTATTATAAGAAGGAATCTGATTCTGACATACAGAACCTTTAAGCACAGTGGTGCTTTGAGCTAAATGCTAATGTCAGCATGCTAGCGTATTAGCATGTTAACATTTGCTAACTAGCCCTTATACATTATATTGCCAGAACCGACACCCAGGTCCACATACTTAAGCGAACATTTGGTCTGGAGTTTTTCATGGTTTGGACTGGCCCCTTAGTTCCAATGAAGGGAAATCTTGATGCAATACAGCATACAATAATATTTTAGACAACATTATTGCATGCTTTGTGGCAACAGCTTGTGGCAACAGTTTGGGGCAGAGACTTTTCCTGTTTCAACATTACAGTGCCCTTGTGCACAAGGTGAGCTCCATAAAGAAATAAGAGCTGGATTGTGTTTAGATCCTATAGACTGGATGACTGAGGATGAACACATTTTTAAACATAGCTTCACATATATAATTTTCTGGACTCAGATTCAGATGTATTCAGATGTATTTATAAATTAAAATAATTATCTTATAATGTATCATTCTTCACATCACTGTAGTCTCATTTGTCATGTTATAACAGAAAAGTCACTAGTAATGTTTGATTTAATTAAAGTTTTTCGCATCAGTGGCAGCAGTGAAATGAAATGTGCATTGTACTACTTTCATGAAACACACACATATTTATGCCCCTTGGCGACTGTATTGTTTAACAGACCCTATTTGCGACACAGCAAGAAAAAACTTTACTTTAGCAGCAGTGGTTGGTGTGCTCTTTGAATAAGTTGATGCAAAGAGAAGTGAAAATTATGCCAAAGCCTGTAATTTACATTAGCAAATGAATGTGTCATCTGTCAGCAGTGATTCAATGAGACAGAAAAATCAAAAGTGTAAAATTCAACACACAGGCACATTTACACATTCAGTAGACACAGAGCAACATTATCATCCCAGTGGAGTCATGTCTCTGGCCACCTGGTGAATGTGAGTCCAATATTCTCTATCCTTATAGCTCTGACTTTGGTCTCCACCAGCTCCTGAGAAAAATATCTTGCTCTTTAGCTGCTAAATGCTCCACTATGTTCACCAGTTAGTCGCTATCTTTGTCAGCTTGGCGAGAGTGAAGTTTGTGGGATGTAAGACCAAAATAATGAGCTCAAAAACACTCAGTAGACCTGCAGAGTTGGGTGATTTATCTCTGTGTGTTTGTCACTATGAGCAACAATGCCTAACTTTCAGTACTGATACCAAAACAGTCCTTGCTTCTATACCTTTCACTTCGCAAAATATGCCAATTTCCTCAATGCATCAATGTTAATTAAAGAACTTTGTCTGTGTTAAATTTTGTCTTAAATTAGAAAAGTTGATTTAGATCAAATGACTTATATTTGATCATAAAATATCTGATCAAAGAATAAATTAAGAAGATACATCACTACCTATACAGACCATGTGACACATAAGAATGAAGTAGTGAACAAAGATTAAATTTCTTAAATCAGAACATGTAGAGTATAATGAAATATACATATATATAATTGTCTAATTGTTATTTACTCTGTGTCAGATCAGATTCTGTGATGTTTTCTGTAGTTTGTTGTGAGGTGGATGAACACTAGAAACTACTTTTCATATAAAACTGTCTACTGTAACACAACTGCAACAAAGTACAGTCTCAAAAACTATGTAACTGAGCCAACACGCAAACAACTTACAAGTAAACTAACTTGTATTTATTGCAGTTCCACATGCATTGCATGACATTGTACAGGTGTTTGTATTGTTGACATTTCAGTCTTTATACTAACTACAAGTATTTATTTACTATTTAGAATTCAAAAAGTACAGCATTAAATACAGCACCAAAGATAAGTATGTTTAGTGGCTTTTATTTCTTCTATAATGTCTGAGTTCATGACACAGAGAAAATACTTTGAGTACTTTCCTTTGCATACAGAAAAACAAAGCTAAATAACATTATCCTGACAACTAAACCTAGGTTATATTATAAATGGTAAATTGTATCGATGGCAGGAATCTACCATGCAATGTGCTGGCCTGACTAAAAGGAGCAGTTTGGGGTTCAGGATCTTGCCCAAAGACACATCGACATGCAGATATGCAAACTGCTAACCTTGTTATTAGTGGATGACTCGCTCTACCTCCTGAGCCACTGCCACCCCATTTTATCCCTGTTTCTCCTGCCACCGCTTCAGCTGCAGAGCCTTGACTAGTGTTTTCACTGGACTCAGTGGGCTCAGTGGTCCTGAATCCACTTTGCTGCTCTGCTCCTCCTCTTTGTCATCTGCAGTGTTACTGCCACTGGCACCAGCAGCGCTAAATGCATTAACTAGTTATTTTGTGATATTTAGTTGCTTCTGTTTCCCTGGAATTTAACTTATTTCCTCTCAGATTTTGAACCGCATCTTTATGGGTTTTTTTGTTTTGATATTCAAACAAAATGATTTGCAACTGACAACTGCAGCTGAGTCAGTGTTCATATGCCGTCAAAAGATTGACCTGATAGCCACTCTACCCCTGAAGGATTGATACCTAGTCCTACAGGCAAAGAAAGTAACAGCTACTTTTTTACAACCATTCAGACTCAACTAGTCTGATCAATTGCTATGACATTCACTGACATGTGGAGTATTGCTGTTTCCAGTGTATCTGCTAAATTCCATCCAAATGAATGACAAGCAGCAGAAGTACAACTTAACAGCTCAAACACTGACTGAATGACAATGAGATCCATTCAGCTCATCATCTTCATCAAAAAACTACCTGCTTCATAACATTCGTTTACAAGTGGTCATTGTTGCCCATTGTGCTTGAAACTTGAAGTGCTCTCTTGTGTCTTTATTCATATCCAGGTTGATCATATGAATTATTCTTTATAGACATAAACTGTAGATGCAGTCATCAAACAAACGAGGTATGTTGGAGGGAAAACAAATAAGTCTACATATTTGTTTTTTGGTCCCTAGTTTCCGTGGTAACAGCAGAACATTTCAATGCAGCAAACTCTGCTGAGAAGAGAGAGAGAGCAGGACAGCTTTTTATTTTTTTCACCTCTTTATTTTTATATATTGTGATCTATATGAGAATAGAGACTTTTCCTTTGTCTATCTAATTGTATATTTATTGTATTTTTTTATAAACTTTGGAAAATTGACATTTGAGGAAAACTAAATGTGAAAGAGAGAAAATGTGCACGTTCTAATGTCTTTACACTAACATTTAATTGTTAACCATGGACTCAAAAATAGAATCCAAGTTTTTTTTGTGTGTGTATATATATATATATATATATGTATGTATAAATATGTGTCTGTGTGCATGCGCTGCAGTTGGTTAATTATCAAACTGCTGCATTTGAATGGAAACTGCTGTTTCTTCAGGCCAGAGCATGATGTAACAAAGTTCACAACTAATAAATGTGAAAGCACCCGCCAGTAGTGCATCACAATCATGTAAAGATTGTGTACATAATAATTAAATACATTTATTATATATTAATAATGGTCAAGGACACAAGGAGGAAAATGTGTGATGAGAAACTACAAAACATACCAGCACAAGGACAGAAATGGTAGAATCATGGCAGAGTGGTGAGTCATGCTCCAGAAACTAGATCTGTCCTCACCTGTCACTGTCACATGCTGCGGCATGCTTTCATTTTTTTGACCAAAAAGAACAACAGCAGGTCAACCTGGTGCTGCTCACTCCGTTGTACCCGCTTTGCAACTCAGTGCTAAATCCACCCACGCAGGCCTGTGTACAATTACCAGCCATGAAATAGCAGGTTCCTGCTGCCAGATTTCAAAGCTGAGAGGTGTCAGAGCAGTGATTGGCTAATTTCAGACCCAATGGAGCATTTAGATGCTTGTCGTCCACTTGTGGATTTATATTGATGTGCATATTTAAATCTAGGAGGGAGTTTTCCAATCCAATACGTGTAATGGATTTACTGGTGAGCCATGACAAGAAATGTATCAACCCTTGTGTTTTGTTGATATTGACTTTACAGTACTTTCTCATTCTGAGACCCACAGACCACACTGCTGTATGTATAAAAATAATAATAAGTTGAAAAACAACCCTTTTTTCCCATTAAAAATCTTTTCTCCTGACCATATTAAAACCCAATATGAAGAAAAATATTGAAGTATCAAACCTTCCCCTTTGACCACAAAGCATCGTTATTACACTGATGTCTTGTATGTTTACATGCACCTGATGGGGACTCACAGCATACACATTTGTGTGCAAGTGCACTTGTATTACTTATGTTGTGGAGACTTAAATCTGTATACATGTTTACATTGTGGGGACTCACATTCCTTTTGGGGACAAGTTGATACAACAAGTATAATAAAGTATAATGTCAAGTATATTTTTAGAGTGGCTAAAGAGGGCCTGGGGTCTCCAGGATCCAAAACAGAACATTAGGGTTAAGTGTATTGGACAAAGTGGGACAGTGAGTTTTGTAATGAGTATGTATGGGAAAAGTTGTTTTGGGCCAGTGTCGCATGACTTGCAATACCAAACATGGCCACTATACTAAAAAATGAGGACAATTTGAAGGCAGCATGTGATTGGTTCAACTGAGTGACTGTCCTGTCTTTGTTTTGTTTACAGGCAGAAATATAAAAATACATCACAGAGGTAAGACACACACACACACACACACACATACACACACACACACACACACACACAAACACAGAGGAAGCTCAGTAAGAAGCTCAGAAGCTCAGTCAGTGAAGTACAGCTCTCACTCCTCCTACACACACCTGGACTCCCTGTCTGTCTGTCTTTTTGCCTGTCTCTATTTTTGAACAGACATATCATATAATCGCTCTCACTGTCTTCACTGTTTGTCTGACTTTATATGTGTGTTTCTCTTGCTGTAACATTGTGCATTGTGTGACTCGAGTTATAGTGTTTGTCTTTCACTGAAAGCTTTTTCAAACACTTAAAACGTGAATCAGAAAGACATCTATCAAATACTCAATGATCTGACGGGACCCCTGAATGACACTTCTTCCTGTTCTCACTCAGTTCTGTGACATTTGTCACAATCAATCTTGTCATCCTGATACCTTGACTCCCCTTCTACAAACAAGCTAGAGAAATGTGTAGGTGTCAAACAACATCAACAAAAGAAAACAAGACTATGACCCTGTCATTCATTGTGAATGGAACCTCCAAATAATAACCTGGCACTGCCCGCCACAATTCAAGACTTAAGAGTCTCAAGTGTCCCTGCAAATGTTCAACTGTATGCAAATAGAGACAATCAATCATGTTTGTTTTGATTCCCTCAGGAAACTAAAGCAAAGTAAAATTGGGAGAAAGCCAATTTTCACAACCGCTTCCCAGTTCTCTGTAATTTAAATTTAAGTTAACTCCATTCTCCATAATATAATTTTAACTTCTCTGTAATATAACTTAAAGAGGATACTGGTTCTTGAATAAGAAAAATTGTGCATGGAAATGCATCTTTTGGGAAATGTACTACTTAATAAGCCAGCATACTGGAAACGGGGAAAAACTGTCTAATCAGAGCTGAATATGTAAATTATTTCCTTAACACTAAACATGCCCACAAGTTTCAGCCTATAGAGGCAAGAAACAGCCTGGTACTTTGTATGTGTGAGCAGGGTGTAAGAATCTACAGCCATGCTAGCAGCTCTGTGAGGCTGTTATACTTGGGTACAGGGGCGCTTTAAAGGTGCAGTATGTAGGATTTAGTGGCATCTAGTGCTGAGTTTACAAATTGCAATCAATTGATAACCCCTCTCCTCCCCCTCCCCTTCCAAGTGTGTAGGAGAACCATCGGTGGCGGACGAAACTTGCGAAAAACGAGGAAGGCCCTCTCTAGAGCCAGTGGTTTGTTGTTCTGGGCTACTATAGAAACATGGCAGTGTGACATGGTGGGAAAGGACCTGCTCTCTATATAGATATAAAGGGCTCATTCTAAGGTAGCAAAACACAGCGATTCTTATTTTCAGGTGATTATACACAAATTAAAACATACCTATGAATATTATATTCAATTTCTGCCAACATTTCTGCCAATAGATCCCCCTAAATCTTACAAACTGGTCCTTTAAGCTAATTGCTTATGCCGGCATGCTAACATGCTCACAATGTCAATGCTAACATACTGATGTTTACCAGGTAAGTTCGTTCACTGTCTTAGTTTAGCCCGTTAATATGCTATTATTTGCTAATTAAAAAAAAATACAGCTGAGGCTGATGGGAATTTCATTCTTTTTCAGGTATTTGGTCATAAACCAAAGACAAATAAAAAATTTGACCTGGTGATGGAGCTAAAGGAAAAGATGAACAAAGTCATCAGGATTCATCCTCTGGTGACTATCTGAACCAAATTTCATGACAATCCATCTAATAGTTGATAGATATTTCAGTCTAGACCAAAGTGGTGGTCCAACCAACCAACATTGCCATCTGTAGACGTACAAGCTAACATGGACAAAACAACTAACAATCAAAACAAATGCCAGTGTTGTAAACAAAAATCACTTGATAATATTTAAACTAAACTAATGTATCAAATCAAGTTAATACAAAACATCATCTTACAAAAATCAAGTATTATATTTCTTCTTTCCCATCCCTAATCAGACTATTACATTTCATTTGTTGTTAGCTGATTACGTGTCAGTTATTTTGTTTTATTTCTAGTTTGACACCATTTTCAGTTGATCACAGTCTGTGGTAGCTGGTGCTCCATGCCTTGATGTCTTGGTGTTTAAGCCACTGACCATGAACTGCAGCATCCCCAGTTTTCAGTCTGGCCAGGGACCTTATTTGCATGTCGTTCCCTAGCTATTTTCCTGTCATCATACCTTTTTAGTAAGAGGTAAAAAGTGTCCCATAAATACTTAAAAAGAAGATTAACAAGCTGAGGTTGCAGTCGCAAGAGCAGAGGAGCAGTTAACGCCTATCACGTTGATCGAAGAAATTGTACAACTGCATCCATCTCATCCACCCATGTCACAATTTTTATTGGTCACTTTGGTCTCTGGCTATTTTTCATTAATACCATGACATAGCTAGCTATATAGCTATATAGGAAGATGACATCACCACCTACAAAGTTCTGATTGTCCAACTGCTTCTCCAACTAGCAAAATCAGACATGAATGAGTCAAGTCAAGTCAAATATTATTTATATAGTCCAATATCACAAATCACAAATTTGTATCCAGGGGCTTTACAATCTGCTCAACATACAACATCCTCTATCCTTTGACCATCAGTTCAAATGAGGTAAAACTCCCCAGAATAACCCTTTAACTAGGAAAAAACACCTGTGGCTGAATTCACAAAATATACTGCAAAAAGTCCTCCTAACTGACACTAAAGGTTTTTGGTCAGTTTGGTCTTTTGCTATTTTTCATGGCAAGCTATGTAGGAAGGTATGCACAAGCATTAAGTGAAGAGCAACTGGGCTTGTTTTAGATTCTTGAAGACATTTCACCTCTCACCCAAAAGGCTTCTTCAGCTCTGACTGACCAGTGGGGAGTTCCAGGCATTTAACCACTGTAAGGTCATTTACAGCTTTGACATAGATGGCCTCCTTCACTCAAGTCACACATCTTCTCTGCTTATACAGTATGACTAGATTTTTACAGGGTCCATGCAGTATAGAGCTGTGCAAACCATCATTTCCTGTGTTATAGTATTTTTAAAATTTTTTGTTGAGCTAACTGGATCCTCATTAATTAGTCCTTAATCAAAATCAATATATTGAAGCAGCGAGGCTCATTACCTGGAGCAGCGGACTGACTATGAGCAGGTCTTAGTGACATAGGAGCACCCTGTACTATGTACTTGTAACTTGATGAGATGTAAAAGCTAATTGTGGCACTAAAATGTATTGTGAATTACTCTAAGACCAAAACTTAGGAGTCCTAAATTTAGGACTGTTGTGCACCTTAATTTCAGGAGTTTCTCCCAACTCAGTCAGTAGCTACTTTTAGGCTGTTTTGTGAGTACAGCACCAGACCAATTTGATTAAATGAAAAATTTTGAGAGCAGCTCAGAGCACTCAGAGGTTGGAACCAGGCTAATGTAGAAGCGCTGTGTCAAGAAGAACCTGGATTCTTCTTCACATGATGTGCTCCTAGAGTGGACCTTCCACACCTGCTCTGATGTGAGTACAGTTCAAAAAGCAGATTCCCTGAGTTTATGGTGATCAGTAACCACACATCATGAAAACAGAGTTTTTGTGTTAATGATCACAGCTCAATTTGAAGCCCTCTCTGCTTACCACCCCAGTTACTACTACTACTACTACTACTACTAATAATAATAATAATAATGTAGAAATATTACTATGAAATTAAACTATGTGATTTTCAGGAAGATGAAATCCCGGAATCTCTGCAGTCTTGAACTTCTAGTTCTCTCTCGCTCTTTTTCTCTTTCTGACTCCAGCTGTAACCATGGCAACTAAAACAGATTTCATCCAGTTGACAGGAAGGTGTTTTGGTTACCATGACAACGGCAGGATGCCTGGCCACAGTGGAGTCTTGCGTCTCCCTGTCATCAGTCTCCTCTGTGGTGAACATTCAAACCATCCCTGTATACTGAACAGACAAGACAATATGGACGGTTAAATATCCATCCATCCATCCATCCATTCATATATCCTTCCGTCTTTCCTTCCTTCCTTCCTTCCTTCCTTCCTTCCCTCTTCAGTTTGTATATCACGACTGTAGGTCTATGGGATATAGAATGTAACTTCACACCCACCCATCATCTGCCAACGTTAAAATATTGAGATATTATGAAAATAAAAATGTTATTTTGATATAATTTATTTGAAGGCATAGTACAGTGTTGTTGGAAACTTCGTATTTGTTGTTTTAGATGAGAAGATTAATATACGTTTCATCTCTGTGCATCCAGTACAAAGACAGGTCCAGGACGTGTTTTAGCCCAGCTTCAATACAAACTTTTTGGTTTGAAACTGAAATGAACTTTTGTCCTGGCTTACAAAGACACAGTGAGTATAAACTCAGGTCTATATGGCAACATGTTTATTTTGCTGGAGGAGACTCCCGTTATTTATTGTGGGTGTCAGCTGATTGACAGGAGGTGAGTGTCATGTGTCCATCTGGAAGAAACAGATTTTCATGTTCTGGTTCTGTAGTGTGAACAGACAGCAGCTGTGTGCAGGGGCGGATCTAGAGAAATATTCATATATTCATGGGGAGACTTAAAGGGGTGACAGATATATGTGTATATATATATATATATATATATATATATATATATATATATATATATATATATATATATATATATATATATGTATGTATGTATTGCATATATTCATATTGCATACATCCATATTTGCTTGGAAAGCCCCCAAATAAAAATATTTTAACTCAAAAACATTACATTATTGTGGCATTGAATAAACATACCTAAAGGTGGAATTAAAAATTGAAATTAATAAATTGTTTTATTTCCAAATATTCAGACATTTTTCCAAATTACTGTCTTTTTTCATCTCAGTGATGCTCTCCCTCTTCCATCTCATCATCTCTGTGGTGTTCTTCTTCCACCTCGTCATCTTTAGCTTCCACCTTTTCACTTCCCGGTTGCTCTCTTTCTATCACCAGTTCTAATCTCTGTTCATTAGTTGGTGTCCTCTTTGGTAGAAAAATCTCTCTTCATTTTTACAAATGTCTCCTACAAGATTCAGAGTGATTTAACTACTGTGTTTTTCCCTTAATAGTCACACTGAATGTTGTGGAACGTTTGAGTGAGTGTGTGTTTTCGATTGCTGTGAAGTGAAAAACCTCCTGCAGTGTTTCCCAACAGATTTCTGAAATAAGATTCAAAGTGATCAGTAATTATGTCAGTGCAAGCTTTCTTTGAGGGTTTGAATTGGCTCCTAGGTAGAGACCTACATATAACATACATATTCACCAATTGTGTCACTTATACTCTGTGAATCCGCACATAGTGTTGCCAACAATCGAAGATATCTAGTGTTTATCCAGTAATGCTGATTAAATGTAAAAAGTCCTTTTCTCTGAGCTTCAGTTTGAAAATGTGGTGAAAGTGCAAACTCTCAGGTGAGCTTTGAATGAACTGTCACTGCATTGCTGACTAATGTGGCTTTTTGTTTGGGGCTTGGAGCGAGTGATTTTAGTGCTTTTCAAACTGGGTGCTTCTGTATGTTGCACTTGTATGACTGATCTGAAATTTGGACATGCTTGTCTGCAGAATGAGCAGTTTCAGAGATGTTGGTAGTTGCAGGCAATCCGGACCACTGGTGAATATTTGGGTTTAGTCAGGTTTAATCCATCCTTCACATAATCCAACATGAGTTACTAAACAAAACATGCTCTTTTTTATGTGAAGGACATCATCAAATGTGAACGTGTGGTTTATAATGCGGGTAACATGTTAGAATATGTTGGGATAAAAATAATGTTATCCCAGCAAATGCCTTTTAACATCATAGGTATCTATAGGCCCCCTTCTGCAGATGACACTCTCAACTCACAGAAGTCTTGAAAGAGTGCAATCTTAACAAAGAATTGTTACTTGTGGGTGATTTTAGTGTGAACTGGGAGAATAAAACTAAGAGGAAAAAAGTAAAAATGATCACAGAGAAATTCCAACTAGAACAACTAGTAAAAGGCCCAACTAGGATTGCAAAATGCTCCAGTACACAAATTGATCTGATATTTACTAACAAACCAGGAAGAATAATTTAATCACTGGCTCATCAGACCATAAGCTAACCCTATGTGCGAGAAAATTGACTAAAAGTAGATTTAAGACCACGGCAACTAAGACAATGATCTGTCAATGCATACCCACAGCTAAGCAAGAAGAATTTATCAATGAAATTAACAGCTTGAACTGGGATGATGTACTGTCCTCTGATGATCTGGACTATGGCTGTGATACTTTTACTCACAGAATCAACACTGTGAGGGAAAGATTTAATGTGAGGATACAGATAAAATCTAAAAATAAAAACAGTTTACCGTGGTTTAATGAAAATTTGTGGAAACTGATGAAATCTAGAGATGCTGCACTAAGGAAGGCAATTAAAACTAGAAGAGACACTGACATGCTGATTTATAAAGGTTTAAGGAACAAAGTTATCCAAGAACTATGAGAAGCTCTCGTTTTTATTTCAATATTTTGAATGAGGCAAAAGGCAAAAGTAAATTGATCTGGAAAAACATTGATAATCTCACGAGGAGGGACCCAAAATTTTTAGGAGATTTTTAACTCAAAGTACAAGGAAAGTTAATTACTCTTGCTTCTGTCTTTAATAGTTTTTTTCTTGAGTCTGTAAATGAGTTAGGAAAAAAAATTACGGAAAGGAAACTGCATATTGTTCCTATAGATGCTACAGGTCAGGTTTTTGAGCTGGTAGAGACTAATGAGTTACAAGTAAACAAAATCATCAGCTCCTTAAAAAGCTCCAAAAGTAGAGATGCTTTCCAATTTGACACTATGTTTGTCAAATCACACAAAGATATTTTGACTCCCCCTATTGCTCATTTAATTAATTTGTCTTTTAAACACAGGTCCTTTCCTGATGACTGGAAATGTGCCACTGTCACGCCTATTTTTAAATCTGGAGACCGCCTTGAAGCCAGTAACTACAGACCAATAAGTATACTGCCAGTACTCTCAAAGGTTGCTGAGAAAGTTGTCGTTAAACAACTGACAACATTTTTAATACAAGCAATTTTGGTCTACATTGTATGCAATTTGGCTTTTGAGCAAATCATGCCACTGAAATTGCTACCTTGCACTTAATAGAGCAAATTAAATCAAGACTTGACAAAAGAGGAGTATTTGGTGCTGTATTTTTAGATCTGCGTAAAGCATTCGATACAAACAATCATGATGTTTTGATATCAAAACTCTCCAAAATTAACTTCTCATCTAGAGCACTGGCATGGATGTCTTCATATTTATCTAATACGAGACAATGTGTTAAAGTTGGTAACACACTGTCCAGTAACATGAAGTGCACAATGGGTGTTCCACAAGGGTCAGTGTTAGGTCCCCTGTTATTTAGCCTATATATTAATGATCTCCCTCAACAATGTCATGATGTAGAACTACAAATGTATGCAGATGATACCGTTGTGTACACACATGCAAAAACAGCTGAGTTAGCTGCTGCTAAGCTAACAATTGCATTGGAAAGGATCACACATTGGCTTGATCAATCATGTCTGAGTCTAAATGTAAACAAGACAAAAGGTATGTTTTTATCTAAAACAATGGTACAACCTCCTAATGCTGATATTTTCATCAAAGGTGAAAAAATTGTTACTGAAAGTAGTTACTGATTTTATATATCTTGGTGTGACACTTGATCCAAATTTGAACTTTAAGAAACATGTTAAAAAATGACCAAACTAAAACATGTACTAAAGACCAATCAGCTGTGTGACCACATTATTAATTTCTAATTGACATTGTGGGTGTATGTGATGTGCTGTTGTGTGTAGCTTTGTATTTTGTATGGTGTGTTATGTGTGGTTTTTTCGTTTGTTTTGTTTTGTTATGTTTTGGGTTTTTTTTATTTGTTTGCCACTATCCATCTGCGGCCATTCTGTATTTCTACTAGTGGAAGTTAGCAACCCTACATTTAGCAGGAAAAAAAGCCATCAGCAGTCATTGTTTGTGATGGGACTTGGAGAGGCTGCACAGAAAGCTGCTGGGGCCGGGAGAAAATGGAAAATGTAGAACCTAGGACTCTACAGGGAGTGTCATCTCTTGCTGCATTCACTTGCACTCGGACATCAGAGTTTTGCACTTGTTAATTTCTGACTAGCCACAACTTTTCATATATATATTTTTAAATTAGATTGTCCAAAACTAGGTTGGCAGCTTGCCACTCCAGTAGATCTACCCCTGGCTGTGTGGGTGCGAAGTACGAAGATCAGTTCTTCCCTCTGTCAGTTAGCAGGTGTATGAAGTCTGCAGAGAGGACCTCTACTGCTCTTTTGAGGTGTGTTCAGTAGAATGCCATACATCACAATAGAGGATGTTACAGTATGGTACAAATTCAGTAAGGTATAATAAATTAGACAAAAACTCAATGAAATTTGGTGCTGACATTCATGTCCCCCTTAGTATGAATTGTAATAACTTTGGTGATCCCTTACTTTTTCGTCTAGTGCCATAATCAGGTCAAAAATCTAATTTGTCCTTTAATTTATGACAAAATACCTGCAATACTAATGATATTATCCCAACAGCCTCAGCTGTACATTTTGTTTAGTGCTAATTACCAAATGTTAGCATTCTAACATGCTAAACCAAGATGGTGAACACGGTAAACAAGCATTATCACTGTGAGCATGGTAGCATACTGATGTTAGTTTTTAGCTCAAAATGCCTAAGTACAGTATTGTTGTGCCTTAGTACATATAATGTATTGTATTTTATTGTATTGTACATGTACTGAACAGATAAACTATTGCTATTGATCTGATCTCAGTAGCCTAAAATTGCAGCCCAGGCAACTTGGCGTAATGCACCTAAACTCATTCCTGTTTTTAAGGCTAAGATTCCCTTTTCAAACAATCATTTCAGACAGCCAACTCATGTGGATGGATTATTATGTGTATGCTGTATGACCTTGTCACTGCCCACAAGGAGGCACTAAGCTCTGCACAGCAGGGATTGAGTCAAACATAGGTAGACTCAGAAACTACAGGTGGATGCCAGCATAACTACACTGGTGTGATTAAAAGGGTGTGTTACAGTAAGAGAGAATATGCTGCATGAATGGATTGGCAAACTCGAGCTGACTGCCTGAGCTATCTTGCAGGCTGGGCTTCATTTAACAATTTCCAAATCCAATAGAAGTGAAAGATTTTCAGGTGATACATTTCAGTGTTAAAATGGTAGTGAAAAGCTTTTCTGTGGTCAGCATCACATTTCAGTCAACTAATTTACAAGGAATAGATTAATATAATAAATGTAGAATATGTACAGCATTAGTGTTTGGCATCTCTCTGACCTTGTTGCTCCCAACAAAGAAACATTGATCCTGCACATTAGAGAGTGGAGAGCGACAATACTCACTTTCCCCCATTGGGGAAGATAGACCGACAGGTGGATGCTGGGGTGAAGGTGGGGCTTTTGAAACTACGCCACCATGATTATAAGGGTGTGTTGGATATATGTTACAGGAAGGGGAGTATGGCATGTGAGTAGAGCAGCAGCTCAAGTTGTTGCCTCAAGGTGTCGCCTCATTTAGCCTCAACTCGTTAATCAAGGATTGTCCTCTATTGTTTCCTTAGATATTGTTGGAATACCTTTGACCCATATTAACAGTTGGCAAGAGAGGAGAAGGGTTTCTATCTGTGTTTATAGTCATTTCATTCACTTTTAAAAACTAAAGGTCTCAAATTTGGTGTCAAATCACTTGGATTAGATCTGAAACAAGTTAGCCAAAATATCAAATTAAGTTAAACCTATTTGGTGCAGCCTCAAGTAAGATGTAGGACTGAACGATCATACCAGCCAACAAATGTATCTCCACTGTGATAAAATAACAAATAAGTTAATAGCACAGTCGGTATTGTGTCACTGTAGAAGACTGTACAGTCTGTGTTGTCTTTGTCTTCTTCTGTGTCTTGTTATCTGTCCTCTAATATACAGTACATTAACTGAGCACATGTATGTTCTGTCTGTGTTTGTTTGTGTTTTCAGGTTGAAGGGGGTCATGGAGCAGATGGACCGTGGCGTTGTGGACCTGCAGGAGCTCCGCAGGAACCTGGAGCTCGCTGCTGCCATGTTGGATGCTGTTTACACTGATGAGACCAAGTGAGACGGATTGGCGGACGGATGTATAGAAAATAAATCCTTGTCACTGGTTGTCCAAGCTGTGACTGCTTTCTTTCTGCTCTGCAGGCGTCTGTTGGACACTGAGGACGAGCTCAGTGACTTACAGGCGGAATCGGTGCCCAGCGAAGTACGTGATTGGCTAGCATGCACCTTCAGCAGGAGGATGGGCGTGGCCAAGCGTCGTCCTGAGGAGAAGCCAAGATTCAGGAGCATTGTGCATGCAGTGCAAGCTGGGATATTTGTAGAAAGGTAAACATTGCTGCTGCCAGATTCAGCTGTGCAGGAGAACAACACATATTTCTGCAGGCTTTTGTAGAATGAGAATAAATGCACATGAAAGAATATGGTAAGAAATCCATATGCCTCCACAGCTATGCCAGCAAACAAGCTCTCTAACTGGTGCTGATTCTGATTGGCTGGTGGTGTCTGCTAAAATTATAATCACATACATATTGCCTTCACAAACATACTTCCGGTCAAGTGTATCTTTGTAAATCTCTTTTCTAAATCAGTGTTCAGTGTATGTTAAACTGTAGGTAACCAAGGCAACAGCACTCATGCTTCAGGCTCTGTTAACAGTTAACCAGCTGATGAAACTAACCTAACTATGGATTTAACTGACCACAAATACACTTTAAAATAGGGAGGAAGATTTAAACACAGCCTTACTTTGTTAGCATACTTTAACATGTCAAGCGTCACACACTTTCACTCTTAAAGCAACAGTACCAAATTATCATGAAGTATAAATATTCAAAAATGTTTTTCATTTTACTACATACACAAACAGAAAATACTGAAAACAGTGTCCTGTACTGTAAAGGGGAAAAATGATAATAAAAAAAGTCAGAAACTTTTTTTGAGAAATGAATACTGATAAATTCATGTTTACATAAGACATTCAATACAGACACACAATAAGTTTTTTATACATACAAAAACAATTGTAAAATTGTTAACTTTCTAGACTTTGTCTGCTAAATGAGACTAATATACATATTTGTGATTTAATTGCATACACTATATGGCCAAAAGTATACGAACACCTCTGCCCACATAGTCTTGTGTACCTTGTGGTACTTTTCATGGTTTGGGTTGGATTCCTTAGTTCCAGCTGATATCTTATTGCTACAGCATACAATGATATTTTAGACAATAGTCTTCTTCCAACTTTTATTTTGGGTTTGGCCCTTTCCTGTTTCAACTTGACCGGCCTGCAAGCCCTGACCTCAACCCCATCCAACACATTTAGGATGAGCTAGAACACCGACTGTGAGCCGTTCACCCAACATCAGTGTTGGACTTTGCTGATGCTCTTGTGTCTGCATGGGAAGTTCTAACACCTGCTGGAAAGTCTGACACCAGAAGGCTGTCATAGCAGCAGATTAATAATTATGGTTTACATAGCCATGTAGTGGATTATGTCAATAACAGGGGAAATTCTATAACTTCTGAATGTCCAGTCTGCTGATTGTCTAAAACTAAAGAGAAACACTTTCAAATGTTCAGTCAGCTCAGTTATGTTTATCCTCTGCAGAAATCTGGGGCGTCTGAGAACAGAACAGAAAACAATCATCAAATTCTTGAAAATAAACATCAGAACATCCGGTCGACCTCACTGAAGATATGATTACGAGGTTGAACAAGAAGTGTAATGATGTTAGTGTGTGGGCAAGCTGGAGATGGAGATCATCACAGGGAAACTGAAGTCCAATATCATTAGACTGTAAATGGCCTTGAGTGATAGAAAGATATCAGTTCATCTGCTGCAGCTTAATGACGCATGAAATCAAAAAATATCTGCTGCATCGGCCCCAAGCATCACTCACTGTGTGTTTAGAGCATGGTTACCATGGCGACAAACTATCCATCCTAGTCACAAACTATGGAGGAGGGTGGCTGGAGGTCTGTGTGAGCAGTGTTTATATCCATGCAACTGTCTGCATCTATATGTGATTTGTATATGATATTTTTATGTGTGTGTGTGTGTGTGTGTGCATGTGTGTGTGCATGCGTGCGTGTGTGTGTGTGTGTGTGACATCAGGATGTACAGACGGACATCCAACATGGCTGGTCTGACCTATCCTCCCACAGCTCTAACGGCTCTGAAGGTAAAAACTGTTTTACTGCCGCAGTCCCATCAGCAGGAAGTGACATCGTTTCATTCTTTTAACCCTGTGTTTGATTAGAAGTCAGAAAAAATCTAATAAAATCAATTCTTTGAAGTCTGTACTGTACCTGTGGTGAGGGACAGGTTTGTTTTCTCATACCCAAATTCAAAAGATTGTATTCTTTTAAAAACCCTGATGAGCTCCTGGAACTCTTAAGGAAGGAAATTAGGAAGTAGAGGAGAAAAAGAGGAATGAAAAGGAAGCAGGAGGTAAGGAAGGAAGCAACAGAAAAATAAAATAAGTATTAAAAGGTATGGCAGAAAGTGAGGAGGTAGATAAAGAAAGGAAAGCACAGGAAAGAAAGGAGGATGTGGGAAAGGAAGGCGGGGTAAAGAAGGAAAAGAGGAGGACAGGAAAACATAGAGACGAAAAAGGAGAAAGTAGAAGAGGGAAGGAGGAAGAAGGGAAGGAAAGGAGGAGGTAGGGGAGGAAAAAAGGAGATAGGAAAGGAAATGAAGAGGCAGAGAAGGAAAAGTCAGAAACCAGGAGGAGAAGCAAGGGGAGGAAAGTAGTGGGTAAAGAGGGAACAGATGAGGTGAAGTGGGAAAAGAAGAGATACAGAAGGACTGGAAAATGCAGAGACTAAAAGGAGGTAAAAGAAAAAGGAGGAAGGGCAGGGAAGGTGGGGGAAGGGAAGAAATTGAAGAGATGAAGAAGCAAAGGAGGAGACAGAAAGGGAGGAGGTGGAAAAGGTGATGACATTTATTTCCCCTCAGGGCTTCCTGTACAAACTCAGACAAAAAATTCAATTACTATAATAATCACCATAATTATTCTCATGTATGCTTCTCTCACGATATAAAACACATCACCCATTTAAAGTGTAATCATGAACCAATGAATGATTAGAATTATGAATTTAATTGGTCATACTGTTTGTCTTCCTCTCAACATGAGAAAATATTATTAGCACACTGCCCTCTACTGGTCAAAAGGTGCACAACACTGCATCAGACTGAATGAGCAGGACCAGACAGCTTGATCTCAGAGTTACTTGTTGTATCTGTACTGGACTGTCCCATAATAGGTGTTATTGGATGTTGGTGTATCAGATGATAAGGTTGATTTTACTGACTTACAGTATTACTGGTTGTTTTTCAGGAAGTGGATCAGTGGTCGTTTGATGTTTTTTCCTTCCACGAGGCCACTGGAGACCACGCCCTCAAGTTCCTGGTCTATGACCTGCTGACCCGCTATGACCTCATCAACAGGTTCAGGGTACACACAGCTTCTTATCTTTAACACATGTGGGGCCTAAATTCAGGGAGGGTGGGGTTAAGTTTACAGGTGAGCAGATTTCTTAATGAACAGGTTCAGGGGCTAAGAAACTCCAACAGAGCTGCAGAGTTTGAGATTTTCTGTGGGTTAATTCATACATTCATATTACATGTATTCTTTCGATCCATTTATATAGTGGAGTTTTCACAGTTTTTGGACAACTATGGCACAGAGACAAGCTATATCGCATTGTATTTTCAGGGAAATTGTTGATCTAAAAAAAAAGACATAAAAATAACATTGGCCTTATCCTCTAAAGTGTAAACCTACAGTCTTCAACTGAGAAGATTCTTCTTGGGTTTTTTTAAGGAATAGTTTGACATTTTGGTAAATACACTTATTCGTTTTCTTTCTGAGAATTAGATGAGAAAATCAATTTCACTCTCAGCCAGCTGATGATTAGGTTAGCTTAGTTTAAAGGCTAGAAACAGTGGGAAACAGTTAGTCTGGCTCTGTCCAAATGTAAAGAAATCTGCCGGCCAGCACCTCTAAATCTCACGAATTAACACATCATGTCTTATTTGTTTAATCCATACAAAAACTGACATTCAAAAACTACAAGTTGTTGTCATGTTTCCTTTCATTTTTGAATAAAAAATGTCAGAGGCAGCTGGGCTACTAGATGTGTAGTACCTACAGTACTTGTACTACCTGTGGTACCTGTGCTACCTGTAGTCCTGTGTTCAGATCCCAGTACAGGCTCTGGTGCAGTTTGTTGAAGCTCTGGAGAATGGCTACAGCAAACACAAGAACCCCTATCACAACCTGATCCACGCCGCTGATGTCACTCAGACCGCCCACTTCCTGATGCTGCACACCGGGCTCATGGTAACACACACGCACAAAAAACACATCAGAAATAATAATAATCAGTAGTAATAATCCAATAAAAATGTATATTATGATATTATACAAAAAAACACTGAGTACTTTTTTATACTTTTTTTCATTGCAGATTGTTCCATGGTATTTTATTCTATCATATATTGTATTTTTTACAAGCATTATCTACTTAAGTAAAGAATCTGAACACTTCTTCCACCACTGCCAGCATATAATTGAATCATATCATATTGTAACCAACTAACACTGAACTTGATACTTTTGCATTAACACATGATGATCACAGAACAACCATCAACACATTATAGAACCGCTCAGCCACAATACACACTTTTGTTGCATTTCAACATTGAGCTTCATTCAGCACAGTTTAAACAGTTTAACAATTTTTTTCACAACTAACAATGTGTGTGTGCGTGTGTGTGTGCGTGTGTGTGTGTATGTGTTTGTGCAGCACTGGCTCAGTGAGCTGGAGATTCTTGCGATGGTTTTTGCTGCAGCAATTCATGACTTCGAACACACAGGAACCACCAACAATTTCCACATCCACACCAGGTACTGCTCTGTGTGTGTCTTTGTGTGTATTCTACAATACCACAGTGCTGCACAGTACTTTTAAAGCTTATTAGATGGTACTATTGTGCACATGTTAAGTTTCCCCATCAGTAAAAATCACATTAATATTTCTGTAACTTTGAATATTTTCAGGAACATGCTTGGCATTTTATCAGTCACATAATTCAGACGAGACATAACATAACATTTGAACAACAGGCAGCTGGACAAACCACACGTTAGTAATGACAGTGACCATGGCTGCTGTAATGCAGCATTTTGTCCAATATTTTTATATATCTATAAAAAGGTTTGTTTTTCTTTACAATGAGCACCACAGACTCAAAAATACTCTTAGTCTTCTTTTCTATAATGTTATTTAGGTCATTCAGGTTTTGAGATATATCTTTCAGGTCAAGCTAATGTCCAATAAAGTTCATGTAAATCTGGATATCTGGTCATGAACTCTCACTGAGAAGAAAAAAAAGAGAAGTAAAAAACAATTTAAAAATGAAAGGATGGACAAATAATGGGCTGGTTGGATTGAAAAAGGAAAAGAAAATCAAACACAACCAGCAGCAGCTCTCTGCTGTCCTGCTCCTGCTATCTTCTCTTGGGCCTGCCTGCCACCTCCGTGGCTGAGGGCTTGTTTTGCAACTTCAGACCCAGCTTGCCTTCACCTCCCATTATTACTATGATTCATATTATGATTTTTCCTGTTCTTTTTACTTTCCATTCCTATCCTTGTTTATTTTCTTAGAACAGATTTTTTCTCTCTTAGCTATAACTTATTAATCTCTCCTCTCATATCCAAACACACATGCATACAGTACATACTAACCCCAATCACACACGACACATACCACTCAAACACGCCACCACAACTTATCTTGTAGCCTCCCACACCTTCACTGTGACTACAGTATATTGTGTCAATGTCATAAGCTGTTTTGCTGTTTTTCCCTCCTTTCTCATTGTCTTATGTGTTTTGTTTTGTGATATTGCACCAGTAAAAACTAAATAATTCTGGACAGCTAGTTGCTATGATATGTTGCTCTGGACCAAACCATTTGATCCTTTGGCTTTGCCTGTAGTCAGAAAAAAACAAAAAAGGTAAACCAAATGATCAAACTATATCTATAATCTGATTGGATGTTATGTCTGTCTGTCTGTCAGGTCAGAGGTGGCCATTCTGTACAACGACAGGTCAGTGCTGGAGAACCATCACGTCAGCGCCGCATACAGGCTGATGGCAGAGGAGGACATGAACATCATGGTCAACCTGAACAAGGACGACTGGAGGTACACACACACACACACACACACATACACACACACACACACACACACACACATACCCACACACTCAACTCAGCTTTATTTATATGGTACCTTTACATATCAGGATTAAAACAACCCGGACAAACACACAGACACACAAAATAAAGAAAAGCAAAATAGGCGACAATAAATACAAATTTGCAAGACTTAACATTACAACAATAAAACAATAAAGTTTCAAAAAGAATAAAATAGATTAAAAGTCAATGAAATAAACACTAGGGATAAAATGATATAAAAACCAGTGATCACAACTGAAAAACTAATGTTAAAGCCATAACATTACTCCAAATTAAAATTGAAAGCCAGATTAAAAATTGATTTCATTTTATAAAAATACTGAGAGAGCTTCCCACTCTAATATCCAGAGGCAGTGTCTTCCACAAAAACAGAAGGCAGCCTCAGCAGTACTTTTATGGGTCACATAAGGAACATTTCAAAGAGATGCAGTGGAGGACCTTAATGATATGGCATCTCTGATGTAAGGAGAAGCAAAGTTATTTAAAGCTTTATAAACAAGTAAAAGAACTCATTTCTGAAAGATACAGGTAGCCAGTGCAGTGTCTTAAGCGTTGCGGTGATGTGATCCATTTTCTTTATTTTAGTTAAGAATCTGTTTGCAGCATTCTGAACTAGCTGTAGATTTCTTACAGACTTTTTAGGTAATCCAGTAAAGAGGGAATTACAGTAGTCTAAATGGCTAGTGATAAAAGCATGAATGCATGCATTTCAGCATCTCTCTGGATTAAAAAAGGTTTGACCTTGGCAATGCTTCTGCAAAGAGGTCGGGTTGCTTCCAAAAAGCAGGGAAGTTATCCACAAAAGGAATTCCCATTGCACAGTACAGTCCTTTAAGCCAGATATGCAGCTGGCGCATCTGCAGCAGGGATGGATGTAGCAGCCACAGGAGTGGTGATGGCCATTAGTGGGACATCTGTGGTGATGGCTGAAGACACTGGAGTAGCACCCGCAACACAGCCCAAGGCAGCGAGGGTGAGACTGGACAGAGTACGGGCAGCCACAGATGTGGCTACCACAGCAGTTGCACCAGCAGCGGGACAGCCTGCATCAGCAGCAGCAATATATCGGCTGGGTGGACCGGAGCTTCCACAGCTAGAGCTCTGTAGGGGTTCAAGAGGTAGAGAGCTGGAGGTAAGATCACCTGGAGACTGCTCTTCTTGCGGTTTCTTACCACCACTTCGGGCCAAGTGACCTGGGAGTTCGGGGTCAAGCAGGAGGATGAACTTGGTCACACCGAAGTGTCCCACAGGATAGTGTCTAAAACAGCTGAGCTTGTCACAGTTATCTTTTTTGACAGAACAGAGGCAGTATCAATGTAATTGTACAAGAGAATATCCTTCTGTTTTAGTTCATCTGATAGTCTGACACATGTCCTCTTTGATGTGAGTGATACTCCTGTTTGCTTTTGGAGTTGGCGACAGTCAACACACGTCATGGTAGGGAATATGTCTCTCCCTCACAGACGTACAGTTTCACTCAGCCACTGTCTCTCTGACAACTTAAAATCCAGGCGTCCGATGACTAAAATCCTTCATCCGGTTAAAAGAGTTAAAAACAACCAAGATGTAAAAAGTATATTGTAAAAATGTGTCTAAAAACTGGATAAAAGACAAGCGTTTCTCTGACAGTGTTTCTGGCAGGCAACTACACACAGAACACCGACACATGCGCTACACACACACACACACATACACACAGACACACACAGATATGCTATTACTGATAAGTTGATACTTGTGTACCTGGTGACTAATTATCTTCATTGTGTGTATTGATTATTGACAGGGAGCTGAGGGCTCTGGTGATAGAGATGGTGATGTCCACAGACATGTCCTGTCACTTCCAGCAGATCAAGACCATGAGGAACACCCTGACACAGACACACAGGTCAGTGATAGTCCCTGCGCCAGAGGAAAGTAACTGGCTGGGCATTTGGTTTTTATGGGTGGGATGTATACATACACACCAATGTACACTTGCTGAAGTGATACTCGGCATTGCAGACAGCCAAAAGCACAAGGAGTGATTTCCTTTATAATTAAAATAGTCACTCCTTGCGCTTTGAGCTCTACGTGTTTTCCATCCATGGGTCCTATGAAGTTTCGAAAGTTTCACACTCTCCAGAAATCACAGGCAATGTTGGTCCACTCTCTGGCTGTTGGTACAGACACAAAGCGCCTTCCAGATGGCCTTGCACACCTTGGACACAATTAAGGACACCTTCGCTGATCCTAATTGGTAGCTAGCAGCAACACTTTTCTCACTGTTGCCAGATGCAAGGATCCTCAAAGTTACAGCCAGTCTCTATTGCAAACTGACCAGGCTGCTGTGCATGTTCTATGCATGGCTAAATGCGATGCAGCAGCTCATCAAAACAGGGAGTGGACATGCGGAAGTAGCTGAAGTGCATTTCCATAACACGCGTCAGCCTCATACAGTGACAAACAAATTGAAAAACTAATAACGCCAGAGTGTGAAGAGAGGACATTGACAGCGCACGGACAGACAAGACACAGCAGCAAAGTGCAACAGCAGCACCATGCAGCACCAAGTTATTCAGACCATCAGGGGGAAAGTGACAAATATAAACAAATCTATTATACTGTAATTTATTCCCATGCATGCTACTCAGAGTAATCTCAGTCAGCGTCAGCAGCTCTTCTGGCAGCAGCGCAGTCTCTTCCTCTCTTCTTGCACTGTGTACACGCAGGCAGGAGTGAGAGTGAGTTACTATGGTTACGGGGACGCTCAGTAGTAGGTTTTTAGGGTTAGTTATGAGGTCATTTCATTCATCCTAATTGTTTGTACTTTGTTGCAATTGTTAGACTTTGAAGATGGCCTTGTGAGTACTGAGAATAGCAACTCTCAGCTTTAACATTGTTTATACTGCGGTCTGGATGAATACTCTTTTCTGATTGGCCAGAAGGTGTGTGTTAAAACCGTTTAATGCACACTTAGTTTGGCTCAAGTTTAATTCATCCAGTACCCAACCCGTAACCATAGCGACATTAAAGAGCACAGCTGTCAAAGCTTACTTGTTATGAAGTTTTGAAGAATGGGATGCAGCAGAGGAAAAAGAAATAGAGAAGCAAAGAAGGAAACCAAGCGAAAAATGACACAAGGAACTGATACCTGAAGAGCTTAAAATGATAGAGGAAGAGAAGGATGAGATTAATACAAAAAAGGCAACAGAATGGGCAGTTGATATACTGAGAGACTTTGTTCATATACTGAGAGGAACACTGATTCGGAGACATATTCTGCAGTTATGCTTAATGACACCTTATGTGAATTTTATGCCTCAGTTCAGGCTGGCAGCGAGTACAGTGTGGCAAGTTGTCATGACAACAGAAAGCATTTGCTTCATAACCTTTGGATTGGATTGAGTGCAAAATATTCACCAAAAATTTGTGAATGCTTTTATTTTTTATATTGTTGGCAAATGACCACAGTATAAGCAGGATAATCAACTTGTAGATGTGCGTTAAACGGTTTTAAGGCACAACCTTGAAGATTGCCTAGTAGCCTGCAACCAACTACCATTTAAGGCTACATAATGTTTTTAGAAATATAATTTTAAATATGAAATAGCCTTTCTTATAATAATCATTTCCTGCCCATATCCACACAATTATATACTGTTCTTGATGCATTCCTGGTTTTCATAGCACCCTCAATCTAACTAATCTAGACTAGTGCAGGTGGCTGTTTCTTGACTTAATCCAAGAGTTTAGGTGGTGCAGAAATGCAGGAAATTTGTTTAAATTACAATTTCTTTCTGGGGGAGGATCCCCAGACCTCCTTGCCAGTTATGTATCTTTCCAAGTTTGCTCCCTCATTTTAAAACATAACCAAGTGCCCATAGTGAGGGGCATAAATCTTTTTTATCCTGTTTTGAAGAAAAATATGTGTAGTATGAGTGTTATGAGTGTATATCAAAAATGCTACCCAATAAACACAAATTAGCAAAAAGAAAAAGTTGTATGAAAAAGATGTTGGTTCATAAGGCCAGAGAGAGGTCAAGTGGGTAAATTGACCATGAATAATTATGAATAAAACATTTTATTATGAACAAAAATAAACTTGGCAGCCCTGGTTGTAGCTTTTAGTAGAATGTAGTTCTGAGTCCATAATTACAGACATACGCACTGCATTCTTTCAGCCAGCCCAATAGAGGCAGACTGTGTGAGGCTGGTCCATCTGATGAAGATGACCAGATCATCAGTGGGACTTTGGTGAAATGGCCAACATAAGTTTCAGCAGGCTGGTGAACCACACTGGTCTGTCCAGCTTTCCCTCTCTGTCAGTCCTGTGGGAGTCGAAGTGTAGGGGGGCATCTGTTCCGCTTCTCAGCTCACGCTTGGAAGACGCCGTCACCGGCCTGTTGACATGCTGGTTCTGCTTGTGTTGCTGCAGGACCCGCTGTATGGAGAATTATTCACTCTGCACACTCAATCAAAATACAAAATAAAAGACACAACACTGCCTAACCCTAACATGCAGTGTCGCATTCACTAAACCATTTTAGCTCAAAATTGAAGGTTAAATAAGACATTCTCCTGTTTTCAAAGTCACACTCATGAGAAATGTTGCTTTTCTTACTATATTTAATTACTGATTTATTAATGAATGACTTTTCAATTAAATGATCTTTTTTTCTCTCCAGTATAGACAAAGTGAAGGTTTTGTCTCTGATGCTTCATGCTGCAGACATCAGTCATCCTGCCAAAGCCTGGCCACTGCACTACCGCTGGACTCACAGTCTGATGGAGGAGTTCTTTCGACAGGTACACACACACACATGCACACACACAAATACACACAATTACACACACCATGCCCATCTCACCATTGTGACTGTGACTGTGTGTGATTTTCCAGGGAGATAAAGAGGTGGAGCTTGGCCTTCCTTTTTCTCCTCTCTGCGACCGCAAAGCTACCATGATTGCCCAATCACAGATAGGTAAGAACAACCATCAGCCAAAAGTAACACAGATGAGAAGTACGATCAACAAGTAACATATGAGGCCTACCAGAGACCAGTGACAAGACAAGAAGAGGAACTAATATTTAACTATCTTATCTTTCTATTTTTCCTCCTCCTACCATTCTTTCTCTCTTCTCTCCATCCCATCTGCCCATATCTCTGTCTGCTTGCAGGTTTCATAGACTTCATTGTGGAGCCGACCTTCAGTGTTCTGATCGACACAACAGAAAAGGTGATTGGTCCTCTGATAGAAGAGGACAGGAAGGCCAGGGAGACTGGAAACAGGAGGTCCAGGTACCACTAGCAGTACTGCTACTACTGGGGGGATTTCAGCACACTCCATGAGTGTATTGGATTTAAGGTTGGGTATTACAAATCCTTTCTAAATTGGAACTGGTTCAACTGTCAAGCCATGAAACTCTCCTGGTTTAATCCTTAATACAAAAGATGAGCAACTGTGTTCATATCTGATTCTTGTGGACATCACTACAACCCCCAAGGTGCAATTCAGTAAAAAACACAGAATGTAATCACAGAGAGTTTGTTGTATGCACTGCTAACCGAATCCAGCGGTACCACTGGACAAGGGCCCTCAAGTATTTAGTATTTAGTATTGTAGAATTACAATAAACACAGCCATGACAGTATTTTCCTAATTTTGAAAACAAACAATTTGTTAGTTAGCTGCTAAACAAATTAAAACTGACTCACCGGTCTGCCTTGATGTGAAAGGAACAGATGACAAAAGGTCACACACACTTTCCGAAACTTCAGCAGCCAGCTAAAACCATGAGTAGCACTGAGTCCAAACATCTCCAGCCAGCCAAATCTCTCCAAGTCTTCACGAAATTAGTTTTCATTTAAGTTCAGTCGTCCCAAGTTCTTGTTAACTTTTACGAAGGAGCAATTACTTTTTACTTGGTATCTAGCCAAAAGTAAGACCCTGATTGGGGGGTACACAGGGAGGTTTGTTATTGTGTTTGATTTTTCCAATACAGACAAATTGCAGTGGTTAGAAAGTTAATTTTGAATTAGAAACATATTCATTTCATAGCAAATGATTTTTAGACTATAAAAAATAAATATATATATAAACATAAAATGAGAAGTAATACTTACTACAGATAGATTTTGATTTATCTTAGGCCCTCTCTGAGTTTCTACTGGTAGAAACCTGATAAAACATTAATCATTTTAAATAAATATTTTGATTTAAACTGATTTTGAATTCAACTGGCCTCCTGGTCTATAATGCTGCTCTTTTCCAGTCTAACAGGAAGTGGTTCAGTTACCGTGGAGTCTGTGCAGAGACATAGTAGTGGTCGCCATGGGAACAGTGATGATGGACAGATGGACTTTTCCCTAATGGCCATCAACCTGCCAGTTCTGAGGCTCCACCTTTCTGGTGTCATTGCCAGCAACAAGGATCGATGGAAAGAGCTGTCTGTGCATGGTACACGCACACACACACACACACAGATAACTGATCACCGACAAAACTAAATGACCTCTTAATTCATTACAACTAAGATGAGTTTTTTTTCCTCTTCAAATGATTTTTCATTGTACCTACAATATGTTATAAAAGCCTTTTAAAGCTGTTACATCTATTCATACAAGTGAACACTATAATTAGATGTTGAATGTAACGTTATCCAAAATATGGAGATCATTCTTTCTTTATTGTAGCAATGGTTTGGGATTGGCTTAAACTTAAACTAATAAAAAAGACCAGAGGCATTCTTTTCTTACAAAGGATCTATTTATAGATATATTTGTGTGTGTGTTGGATGGACAAAAACCTCTCTCCTAAGTGGACATACAAAACTGGGCTACTTTTATGAGTTTGGCGATATTTAAGCTTTGTTTATACTCGCACGAGACACCGTGGTGCGGGCCTTCACAGATGGCGCACGAACTACAGCCATGCACAGAGGCGTTTATGCTCAATGCATTGTTTGTTGCAGTATTCTCCGAAACACCAGGGGGTGTACAAAGAAAATATTCTGTGAATAAGCTAACAAGTGTTCTTTGTTACCATTTTCGGTCTCTGTTTACTTTGTTCTGTGTCTTACAACATGGAAAGAGATGTTCAGAACTGTAAAGTTATTTTCCCGTTTTGTTTGGTCACCCTGACAATAAGTAAAAGAGAACACATGCTATAAAGACACACGAAATGAACTACAATAGAGACAGTGAAAGTAAAGGAAAGTAGGATGCCTGGCAGTGGTAGTAAACACCAACATACCGCCAAACATTGCATTTGTGTACTGTAATTACTGTCGCCTACCCACAAATTGAAATTGTTGTCCATCTCTCAGTGTTTGATGAACTGGGACAGCCACCCCAGCTCCACTAGAATTGGCGGGACCACTCGCATGTGTACATAGTTGCAAAAATTCAGATGTGCGTGACCAAGTGCTGTGATAACTTGCAAAGCCTTTGCGCTTGACATGAAAGATTATGTCATTTTTGTCACGTGCACCCTCTCGCCAGGGACGCTGTGTCGAGCATAAACCTAGCTTCAGGATCTGATTGGGCTATTTGGTGTCAGTCAGCTTGTTTTGTCATTTTTGCAGTTGTTTAGTGGATTTCTGTATTGATACTCAGTCGGTGTCAAGCACAAAGAAATCTTCCATTTGGTTTCTTGTTAGGTTGAACATGAACCCAAGAAACCTCTGTTATGTAATCTGTTCAGGTTGCTGGGGGCTCCTCTTAGTCACACATACAGTTTCCTGTAACTTTAATGTCTCTGTGTGTATTTTACACAGAGCTGGCCAATAAGGAGCGAGAAGACCAAGAGGGAGTAGAATCTAACGTCAACTCAGACAGTCAATCACATGCCTCACCCAGCCACAATGTCCCTGATGGTCATACTTCTGACCAGTCACAGAGCTTGGATGGCTCCCCACCTGATGAAACAAATGACAAGTCACCTGACCACATGTCTGCAAATCATCTGACCTGGAATGGTATAATCAGCATGACATCACATACATACATTTCCTTAAATTACATTCTCAGTGAGCTGACCTGTTTCTGTGTTAACCGTTGCAGGGGTGGGGCCAGGAGAGGAGAAGGAGGAGGACGATGAAGTGCCTGAAAACGCCTGATGATCCTCTGTGGGTGAATTCACCACTGTATCTGAAAGTGGAAAATCACCATGGCAACAGGCGGTGCAGCACAGTGACAACTAGAGTTCAGACTCCTCTGTTTAAACACAGCAGCTGACTCAATGGCCCCTCAGTGGCCCCCAAAGGGCCACCTCACCATGAAAATATCAGACTCAAAGTGACAACATTCATCACATAACAGCTTCCTAGCAGCTTCATGGTCCATTTACAGTGGTGATTCCGTTTAAAAATGTTTTGTGGTTTTAAAGACTCAGAGGAATGATGTCTGTTAAATAAGTGAAAATGTCAAAATCATAATAAAAATAAAGAGTCAGTTGACAACCAAAGAGCATACAGAAGCTGAAAAATTCCTGCTCATGGCTAAGGCAGGCTAAACGTACATTATACCTACTGTGTCATGGAGCTGTTAAGAAGCAGTTGAACTTTTTGTGAATGAATTTGGGCACAGCGGCAGGTGAGATATTATACCCCTTTTATGTGAAGGGCGTGTAAAGATTGATTTCTGCTCTGCTTTCTGTTCTGGGATGAAATCATCAAGCATATATTTTTAGTCTAACCCCAATCTGTGATATCAGTGCTGTCAAAGAATAGTCAGTAGATCCTACAGGATATTGGAGCGGTTGTTAGTCACACTAGTGCCATGGCTTTTTGGATGGCAGTGTCGGTCTGTTGGGCGGTCCACCACTTTCTTCCAGACTGAAATATCTCAACAGCTATTGGATTAGTTGTCATTGTGGACATTCATGGTCCCCAGAGGATGAATCGTCCTTACTTTTTCTTTAGTGCAATCACTTAACTTTAACATGTCCAATGCTTTGCTTTATGACCAGTTACCTAGCTGCCAAACTAATGACAATCCCATTGGCTTCAGCTGTATGTTGTGCTTAGTGCTAGTAACCAAATGCTAACTTGCTAAACTAAGATGGTGAACATGGTGAACATTAGCATGTTAGCATTGTCATTGTATGCATGTTAGCATGCTGGCGTTAGAAATTACCTCAATGCATTGTGTCACTAAGTACAGCTTCACAGAGCCGTTAGCATGGCTGCCTTGTTGTTAATTTATTGGTTGGCAATATTCTGTTTCTTTGGATGGTATGGAAACTGGCACCATTTTTTGATTGTGTACAATCCCACATGCGTGTTCAGACTGAATGCAAATAGAATTTCAGAGATAGTGGGATTCAGAGATAGTGCAAATTAAACTTGATAAAAGTACACTCATGAATGTTGAGTTACAATAAAAAAAATAATCCCTAGTGCATATTCAGATCTATGTGAGCATGACCAACATGAGTGCAACCACATTAGGCTGTTGGCTAGCTATCAATATGGACCAAATGTGTGTGGAATGATTTTGTGTGTTTAGACCTGGTCATGCTGGAAAGTGAAAAGTTCATCCCTGCATCCTCGTGAAACAGTTATGCTAGAAGCTTGATGTAGTGACTGTTCACAGAATCCCTCTCTTTTCTCTTCCTGTAAAATGTTACAATGTTTTTGATGACCCATCTTCAACTCATATGTGGAGCTTTTTATTCTCCAGCAGATTAGGGTTGTATAAAAGCAGAGGAACAACTGGAGTAAAGTTTGTTTTAAATGCAATGAAACTGGCCTTACCTGTTGTTGCTGTGACATCATTGATTGGGGTGTGGCCAGAGGTCAAACATGTTTGACAGTGTGAGCCCACAGAGAGCAGAGCAGCATCAATGAATCAGTGTGGATGTCAACATTTAAATGACCAATCAAGAGAAACTCCAGAGTTTACATGTGAACACTTTTTTATTACACTTTAAAGGTGTAATGTATGACATTCAGCCCCACTAGATGTCACTCTAGAGCAGCGGCGCCTTCCGTCTACTCAAAGTTTTGGGGGAAAAAGAAAGTGGCATCTGTTACTGCATTGTCTATTTCTTGCCTCAAATGTTTTCAGAAACATATTTTAGTATACTGTTTAGCTGTAATGTGAGAAAGTTTGTGACCTGGCCACGATGTTGAAAACGGACACAGGGAGCACAGGGAGGGACTCACATGCACTAACATGCACGGTCACGTGCACTAACATGCACACATGGCCACCCCAGCTATCAAAACAAAGAACAGAGAGGCTCAGATTACAACACATACAGAAGTAGTGTGACTTCATTCTCTGCTCAGGATGCCATTACTCCACTATATCTTTACATAGCAAATAGTTGTTTGCTGACATCTAGTGGGGCTGAATGTTGTATATTGCACCTTTCTTGTACTTTCAGCCAATACCATAGGTTAGCATAACACTGTACTCTCCAACATCATTGTAGAAACTGTGGACAGGAGCTCTCCTCTGGAATAGATTAACAACAGTGAGGCCAAGGTAGTATCAGAATTTTCCATCATCCGGAGCTCAGAGATCAGACAGCTTATGTTATTTCTGTACTTAGTTACAAAACCACCTTACTGTCACTTCTGACTGTGAATAAAGAACAGAGCCCTCCATCACTATGGTGACCTGGGCAACAGAAACACCAGTTTCTATAGCAATGGCCAATGAGCTAAAGGGAGGAGCCAACATGGCTGACAGTGAGAACTCTTTAGATCCTCTGAGCACTGTGTTTGTTAATGCAATGTGTGCTATAGTCATTGTGTGCTCTTTGGCTCTGTGTGTGTGTGTGTGCGTGTGAGAGAAAGACTTTGAGTGTGTGTGTGTGTGTGTATGTGTGTGTGTGTGTGTGTGTGTGTGTGTGTGTGTGTGAGTGTGCACGGTATACTGTATATTGTACAGCTGTTTTCTGTATTATTGTATTAAACATTCAGAACTCCAATCCTCCCCTGATATCATTTTATTCAAGTCTTGGTTCTTGCATCTAATGCTGCATATCTGAACTACAGGTCAAAGGTCATCTTTACACTACAATTTAGAAAATCATAGGATGCAGTCTCACACCTCGCTGTAATTTTCAGGGAGATTCAATGACTGAGCATGCTGGGATTACCAGAGGTGGATCTAACCCCTCGCCAAATTCTTTTTGTTTTGCTTTCCAAAAACAGCACATACATGTGAACAATACTTTGTGCGTATCTGAAGAATTAAAAAGTATATACTCAAAGGGTCCGATCAAAAAAAAAAAATGTTCCTTGAAAACTTGAGGTATGGTACAATGTAAACATGAATAAAGAAGGGAATTAGGACAGCACACCCAGTCAACCAATGTAAACATAAATGAAGACTTAAGAGGGAGGTCATCATGTTAATGTTGAGATCACAACAAAAAAACAAAATGGCAAAAAACTTGATCAGTTCTTCAAAACTAATACCATTGTAGCCATTGTTTATCACAGTCTGCTGCTCACCTTAAGCCTTAGCGTGAAGAAACACAGCCCCATCTTTCATTTGAATGAGGCAACTCTTGGTTCAGTGGGGGTTCTAAATAAAGGGCTCTGGGAGAAAAATGCGGGGTGGAGCAATAGAGGAGTTGAACCAGACAAAATTTTTGCTACAGCAAAACAAGTGTTTATTTTTGAGGACATGCCAGCACTCCAAAACACCACTGGATACATTGGGTAAAATTTAGTGCATCTTTGTAACTGTATGTAAGCTATCTTGTTACATACATCAAGTACAAAGTATAAATGACACTACCGTATAACAACAATTATCTAATGTGTGTTCACAAACACCTTTGAGTTGATTGAAAAGTCAAAGACAGAAATCTAAAATTTGTATTAGAATGCCACAAATTCTGGAAAAAACTGAGAACTACCCCAAAAACTGTTAGAATAATTGCAATTACAATTTCATTTAGCAGACGCTTTTATCCAAAGCAACGTACATCTGAAAGCTGATACAACACAAGCAGGGATCAAGTCAAGAGAGAACAACATGAGTAAGTGCCATAAAGCTAAGTTTGAGTCCAACAGGACATACAGTAGGTGCCAACAGGCAGTGCACAGAGACAATGCATAGAGTGCATTTTAACATTTTTTTGTTTTTCTCTTCCTTCAGTCTATCAAGTGCAGAGGTGTTCGAGAAAGAGCTGGGTCTTTTTTTCTTAAAGATTGAGAGGGACTCTGTGGATCAAACAGAGTTTGGTAACTCGTTCCACCACCAGGGAACCACAGAGAAGAGTCTGGCTAGCGACATAGTGGGGTGACATGCTGTTTTGGGCTGGTTGAAGATCACGTGCCGCCCTGTTCTGGATTATCTGCAGAGGTTTGAACATACATGTGGGGAGACCTGCTAGTAAGGAGTCGCAGTAGTCAATGTGTGATATTGCGAGAGCCTGTACCAGGAGTTGTGCTGCATGCTCAGACAGGTAGGGTCTTATCTTCCTGATGTTGTACAGGGCAAATCGACATGGCCGAGCGATTGAGGCCACATGAACCTTAAAGGTTAGTTGGTCATCAATCATGACACCCAAGTTTCGGGCAGATTTTGTGGGCATGAGTTGGGTTGATTTGAGCTGGATGCTGATGTTTTCTTGTATAGCGGCAGCTGACAGATATAGCAGCAGTAGAGGTGAGGACTGACCAGCAGCTCTAGCTGAATGCAGTGATTCCATAACCGACAGGAGTGCAATCTCGGTAGAGAGCCCCTGCTTAAAGCCAGACTGATTCGGATTGTACAGGTTGTTCTCAGAAAGGAATTCAGAGACTTAAATGAATAATGACAATTTTATAAAGAAAATCTGACAATGTGGTAAAAAAAAAAAAAAAAAAAAATCTGCTAAAACTCGAGCAGGAAATTGTTTTAAAATGTGAACAAAAAACAGCAACAAGTCCCTATCGAAATACGCACAAAATGTGTTTGGTTGCTTTTTCTGAATTTAAATAATTCACTGATGGAATGAAAGTGATTTTAAGATGCTTGCTAATGTGTAAACTTCTTTTTTAAATTTGATTGTTATTTCACACAGTGAGTGCCAGTGCAATGAAATGCAGTTTAGCCTTTAACTAGATAGTGCAAACATATGCCAAATGCTCATTAGTTTCTCCACCACTGTCAGCAATATAGAGTATTTGAATATATACAGGAAACTTTGATGGCCTGATGATGATGATGCTGTTGAAAGACCCTTCCAAGCACCTTGCTCAGTGTGACTGGGCAATGAATACCATTAATAGTGAACAAATACAAATCAAGCGTCCACTCTGATGCACTGCATTTCATTTACCAGTAGATGGCAGTATCAATAAACCAAAGACCAGTGTTCATCTTGTAATGGATTATTTTCTGGACTGGTTCCTTATTCTGTGGCTGCACACCAAATAACTACCACCAGAGGGGACCAGATAGTTATTTCCTGACAGATACTGTTAGATACCACTTATTTCCCCACCAAAATATGATAAAAAATGAGTGGTTACTAATTTTTCAGTTTTTTTGTTTTGTTTTGTTTTTTTTTGTTCAGTGTGTTTCTCAACTGATCATAGTTGAAAATATACAGTTGTTTACAGAGATTACAAATATAAACAAGTCCTAAACAGCTTTACATTTGGATCACAAATTTAGTTTTAGTTTAGATAATATGATTAAGACTAATGCATGTGCAGGAGATTATTCTTGGCAGTCCATTACTTCTGACCTTATTATACCATGATTTTGTTGTAGTTGTCCCCAAATGAAACGATCCAAAGCAGTTATGGTTTTCACCAATACACTGCCACTGCTGTTTATCCACTGATTAGTTTAGTTCAGAAACACTAAAAGTGTCATTGATCAGAGTCAATCACTTCTTGATTAAAAGCAGCAGGAACAGACTACACTCAACACTGTCCCTTCTCCTCTGCTTTGGTGTAGTGTTGTCAAGTCTGACAAAAGAACCATCATCAGGGCTGTCTCTGATTGTACTTTGAGTATACACATTTTCAATAAAATTAAAAGCCCCCATGTGCCAAATTTTATGTGATTTTAATATCTTTCAAATTATTTTAATGACAGAAGGTTTTGTTAATAGAAAATGGAGATAATCCTGATGAAAATTGTCTGTGTTTTTTGGTTGTTCGTTTTTCAATATCACCTCTAGGGACACCAAAGCAATCTCTTTACAAAATGGCTTTAATTTGATTTTTTACAGTACATTCTCCTCATGATTTTGTGATGTTGCTACGTTGTATATAACTATAAGCACCTTGGCAAATGACTACAGTGGATTATGGCTTTCACCAGAAGTCACTTGATTAGTCTGTTTCTTTGACACCTGCATCCATCTGTGTGAGACCCTGGTTTAACTAAAGCTCATAATAAGCCCATTTATAAGATTAAACATGATTTATTCACAAAGACCCTGCCACTCATTTGTTAGCACAAAGGACCCCACACCAACTCAGCAGAATATCCCTAAACAACATCTGTGACTGATTGAATTTCCCTTTCTGAGTTCAAAATGTCAAAGTACTGGGTGACAGCAGTGGCCTGTGAAGACTGGCCAAACTCATTATAATTAAGACTATAATTCTGATTGAGGGTGTCTGCCAGCAGACACAGGTCTGTCTCAGCACCCAGAGAAAGCTGCCAACTTAATTCAATCGAGTGCCACATCCCCAAACAAGAGGCTGAGCCCTCAAATCACTTCTTAAAAATCTTCTGTTTACTGTATGTTTTAGTCTGCTTGTATCTGACATGATGATTGATTTTATTGAACCTAGTGTAGATATAAGGTTACCGCAGCAACAAATGTACAGAGCCACAGTCAGAAAAACAAAAACAATAAACAAGCACATAACCCATACCAGTAGAATGATTTTTTTTAAAGCAATTAAAGACCATATGTAACAATGGGGATACATAAACAATTTCAGTATGTGACAGAGCAAGGTGGAGGTGGGAGTTTCTCACACTGAAAACTGGTTACCTAAAAAAGAAAATTATTATTACCTCTGTTGAGACTGAAAAAGCCAACAGCTACAGTCCACTATTTGCAAGCTCTATCAGCATTTCCTGCAGCAGGGCTCAGAGTGACAGGTGAGATGTGGTTGCTTCTCTTAGAGCATGTCAAAAGTCTGGCATTAGCTGCAGTCTTTGAATGTTTCACCTGCTTAGACCAGAATAAAGTGTGTTGCAGTAGTCACGTTTAGAGGATATAAAAACATGGATGACCTTCTCCAGATCTGCAAATGAAAGGAAAGACCTCAGTCACCTGAGCATCAAAAGACAATTGTGAATCAAAAATTACACCTTGGTTACAGGTCCCTTTTTAAAATACTGATAAATAAGGCACCCAGACCAGACAGGAATGATTTAATTATTTCTGATTTGGAGTCATACAACTGCAAATTTTATAATTTCAGCAAGGCAGGACATAATAAATGACATCTGTGGTGCTGGGCTTGCAGCAGAAATTAATATTATGTATTTGTGTGATTTGCCCCAGGAGTAGCATGCAGATGGTAAATAAAAGGTGACCCAAAATAGATCCTTGGGGGACCCCACAAACAAGAGGAGCATGAGAGGAGAAATCAAGTGGATGCAGATAAAGTGCTGAGTTTTTTACGGTCTACAGGGAGCCCTGAATTCATGCTTAATAAAAAGGGCAGACAGCTATGTCATTAGCAGTAAATTTGAAAGAGCTTTAGGTTACAATATTCTTGTGGTTTTCAGACAATCAAGTGCCAATCAAGTTAATAACTTAGGTATTTTGATTGAAATGTCTAATCTGTTTATTCTCCCCAGATCATTTCCTATTTTGTCAAGAAACAAATACGAGTTGGTATTTTCCTTTATTCATTATAAATATCACATCAACACAACTATCACTCTAAGTAAATGCATCAGGGTCATATGTGCCTTTATATCTTGTTGTGATAATTAAACAAAATCTGTCTGGTTACAGTTCATTTTTGACTGAGAGGACCTGGAAACTCCAGAAGGGATATGTGTTGTGGGCCAGACTGAATAAAATACACTTGTAACGCCAGCTACGCCAGATAAACGTATTGTTCTATCTTTCAGTAAATCCTCTCCTTATTGATGAAATATGACATACTGCAGTTGCAGCTTTGTATTAACTTGGAACTGAGATGAGATGGTTAGCTTAGTCTGTAGCAGCTGCTAGTTGGTAAAGGTACCCGTATTTAACCTGCATGCAGCCGCAGTGGTGCTCTGGTGTTGGCAGCTATGTGAAAACACACCTGAATCATTTCACATAAACAACTATTTGAAACTGTGGCAGGACAAATTACACTGTGCTGCCACACTAGGTAATGAATGGGAAACACTTTGTTTTATATCAGAAATACTGATGCACCAAAATATGTTTTATTTTTGGGAAAAGGGAAAGATAAAAAGATGGATGAATGAAATTAGTGTTTACTGTAATTAAGACCCCATAAATTCAAGACATTTTAAGACTTTTTAAAGAACTGCAAGAAGACAGAGAATGCTTCAACATGTTTTTAAGTTGATGAAGGATTTTATTGATGGTCTTGTGAAGGACAGCAATATGTCTTTTTTTAAATAGTTTTAGATCTTGTTGAGGAGTTTATTTTCATTGTTAGCTACCACATTAGCCAGAATTTGGCTTTATTCAATGACTTTGCTCGTTGAATACTGTGCTTAGCCGGGATGGTTCTTAGCGGCTAATGTAACTAGCAGCCACTGTTAGCCACATTAGCCTTACTCTAATTAGCCCTAGCCCAACTAGCCATCATGCACACAAAGGTTATCAGCTAACTAGCTCCAGAAATGATATAAATTTAATGACGTATATTAACCTTACTGTCAACATGAGCAAGAGACACTCTCCGATTACTCTCCTGTTGTGGCTGGTTAATTTCACTGGCATTCAGCTAGTTACATAGTTTCATACTCTTGCCGCTCTCTGCTGGCTTTTTAAATCCCGCACAGATGACACATAACACATCAGACATCACACCACACATCACCAGGCAATTACTGATCAGAATCTCTCTGACTGACATAAATGCAGCCAATCACTGATCAGGATGTACTCCACTGATGAATTAGGCTCGTTCAGAGTGAAAACCGACTTTAATGTGTATCGAACTGCACTAGCATTGAATTTCCGAGAGAGGGACTTTATAAACTGTGAGCCATACACTTGCACACACTGAAAAACTGGTACAACGGCCCTATTAGGACATGTGGTGAAAAAGCGGAAGGTGGTTAGTTGTACCCTGATAAGCATTTATACACTGCTTGACTTATGAGGACATCAGCATTGTCTTCATAATTACGGTCATTCACAAAATGTTCTTACAAAGTCGGTATGTACCCATATGAGATGTCCTAATAATCAGGTTGCACCAACACACATACACACACACACACACACACACAATTACACTTGGAAGTCAGCGCCACCACAGACAGGTCTGTTGGCTTGTCAGGGAGCAGCCTGTTTGAAACTCCTGGGAGCAGCAGCGCCTTGCTTATAGGCAGCTCAGAAGTGGATACTCAGGATACTGAATCATTTAGGCTGGCAAAGCTTCTGTCAGTTTTTGGCACACCCTAGATAAACTAGCTTGAGACAGATATCATTTCAAAGTCCTTCAACAGAAACCCAAAAACATAGTAGCAAACATCAAGTTTTGGTCCTGAGCTATCTATCACAATCAGTTTCTGAATAGATTTGAGATGAGATCATAGACCATGAATGTGTCTGTTTGTCTCTGAAGGTGCAGATGCGCACATACGCTTTACCCTTTACCCCTTTTGTTTTAGATTTCAAAATGCAGAATATAGTCTATATAACCAGTGCATTTAAACTTGCCTTCCAGATTTTTTTCTGAGTGTTGAACTAAGTAGCCAATCACAGTCTGGAGTGACCACAAACGAATCCAGAAAATGCAACTGCACAGTAGCTCTCTGACCAGTCAAATACAGTAAAACACACTTATAGGGACAGGTAATCAGTAAAAAACAAAAAAACAAAAACAAACAAGCTTTACTTTGTGCATGTATCATGGATATTTTAATATCTTGTAGTTTTTATTTCCTGGAAAACTGGTGATCACAGCGACCATCAAGTTGAGTCACTACAGGAAGGAGAGGCAGTCTCTCCTTCTTGTCCCCCTCACAAGCAGTACAACATTACAATGGTTGAATGACAAATACTATGGCCTTGGAACTGGGACGACTAAACAGAGTGCTGTCATTTTTCATGTTATTATATACCAACCAATTCCACCTGTGTTTTACATGTCAACATATCTGTTGTGAGAAAGTTATACTAATGTGTATTAGGTGCTCTTTTCTGATTTGACCAAGACAGACTAACTTGATTGTTATGTAGAAATCTTTAATTTTCAAAGCACTTTATTATTTTCATATGTTTCCTGGCTTTCCAACAGCTGATCCTGGAGATCACTTGTGCCATTGTAACTGTTTGATCGTATTGAAATTTGGCAGTTTGAGGAGGCATGGCTGACATTTGAGCAGCAGAACATTCTCTCTGAAATGAAAGGCCGACAGACTAGAAAGCTGTACCAAACTTTAAATGACTCCTTTGCCACCAAGATGAAAAACCAGAAAAGAACTTAAAGTATGTCAGATTGTTAATGTATGATCAAAGCGAAATGCCCTTAAAGCCACACTCAGTCTCAGCAGAACCAGCGGGTGTTGGAACCCGTTCAGCTCCAGTGAGCAAACATCTTTCCACTGAAAAGGCCTTTCCCTCTCCACTCTGAGATTCAATGGTTTGAGCAAAGGAGAAAGTTTAAAAAGCCTTTTGTCAACTGGGAATCCCTTTATTCAGACAAAAGCTGTGAAGTTGCTGAGGCACAAAGGCAGCGTTCAAAATCTCAAGCAGGTAGGACAATAAGACAAAAAAATGTATCTGCAGCGCTGGTTGATATTCCCTTCATAAATGCCTGAGAAAGTGGCCATCTTCAAATATGTTTCATGCTTTTCTTTTTGTTTGGAAATAGAAAATCATAGAATCATGGAAATGGATAGAGAAAATAATTTCAGTCAAGTCAAATTGTAGTTTTCAACATAGAGGTGACAAGAGGTCAACTCTGAAATAAAGCAATTTTATCCACCCAACAATCCAGCCTGGCTACAGTACATGAGATTATATTCTAAATATTTTTAGCCACATTAGTGGCATGGCTCTATGGATTGCAATGTTGTTTGGTCAGTCCACCATCTTGGTTTAGGCTGATATATCTCAACAACTACTGTAGGTGGTTGAATATTCTACATGGTCTACGGTGACCAGACGTCCTGGTTTGTCTGAGATTGTCCCAGTTTCAAGCTGTTATTATATATAAGTTATATAAGATATTTATATTTATATAAGGCCACAAACAGATTTGTACATAAGCTGGCAGAGACTGTGTCACAGTGGGCCATTTAGCCAGTCACCTGCACTTGTGCACACTGACAAATACTTTGGTGGATTTTGGGAGATAAAACATAATTTTTCATCTGCTGAGGCACTGTCCATGGTGTTGAAAGGTGTGCTCGGTAGGTGTGCGAAGCACTGAAGTAATTGTCCCCCATCCTGATGACACTGTGCGTGTGCATGAATGTATGGTACACTTAAGGGTCCCGGTTTGGGAGTTTGAAAATGTGGTCACCCTAACATGGCCACTGGGAAAACCAGCATAAGAGCACCAGACAGCTTGCAAGTCATCACCATCAACCACAAGGAGAGCCAAAACTTGCTGCATAACATGTCATGCCCCAGTGACATAAAGACACTCACAGACATTTACCAGAACACTTCCCATCAAACATGCATATGCACATACACACACACGCAAACTTGTAATATGTGTTTGCCTTAGTTAGACTTTTATTCCACTGCTTTTAAGCTAGGAAGTGTACCACTAATATTTATTCCATCATCTTTGATAACACTAATGTCATGTCTAGTACCACTCTGTTTGTTTCACTCTCAAAACAGTAAAGCTACTGTCAAAAATGCAAAATTGGAAATCATGCAGTTAAATTGTAATTTTGATCAAAAGATTAACAGTATTCAGGAGTAGTACCCACCAGTCCATGGACAGGAAGGGACTGACTCTGCCCCCCAGAACTCTGCAACCCCTGTGATTGGCCTAGATGCATCTTCTGGGTGGGCAGACCGGAACATTAGAATAATCTCTCATCTGAGAAACCTTGCCTTTTGTCCTTGTTTCTTGCCCTTGCTTTTTGCCATGCTGGTTGACAGCTTGCTTTTGCTAGTCTGAAGATTTGATTTGGAACAATAGGAGGTGAAACCTCAAAATCTAGAGTCATGAGTTAAGAATCAAAACTAAAGGTCCTAAACCAGGAGCTCTCTTCCAATGGGAACTTTTCAAATCCAGACGGGCCGACTCACTCATCAGTACAAGATCCAGACTCCTGCTTCTCACCCCAGCACATCGAACTCCATTCTTTGTGAGAAGCTACCCCAGGGAGCAAGCAAATACTTCTACAAAGCCTTCATCAACTTGCTTAAACCCTGGTGCTTTTATAATGTGTAACTTCAATTGGCAATTCAGAACTAAGCTGTTGTACCCCTGATATGATGTGCTGCGTCCCAGGTAACAGTCATTTCATCTGTTTATCAGGTCTCTCATAGCAACCACACAAGAGATAACTCCTCATCATTCATTCCAGTTATTCACCAGCCATAGCCTTGTGTACCAGTTTCCCCATTCCCTCATGTGTCTTTTTTGTAAAATGTAGTTGTAGTGTTTAGTACTCGTAGCTGTAGTATTAGAAATAAATGTGTATGTAACTAAAGCTGAACTTGTTGGTGTTTTCTTGGGCTTGCATCTCAGTCTCTTAACCTTAAAAGCCCTACACCCTTGCACAATCTTGACTAAGATCAATAACAATCATAATTCTAATTGACCTCTCTTGTGTGGCCAACAAGGACTATTTCCCTATTATAATACATACTCTAATATGAGTTATGGCCCTGGATGGATAATTTTATATTTGAGTCATGCACAATAATAATTCATAATTCCCCCATAAAATCATAACACTATTTGAGTACACAAATTCCTACAATAACAATAGAACCCTTTTGACAATGTTTTACATTAATAATAAATTAATAAATTTAAAATCCAGTTATAGGTTGTTGTATCGGAATGAATTATACTGTAAGGTCTCTCTTCCACCCCCAAACAAAAATTGAATCCCTCACAATCATAAACTAACTGTTACACCCTTGAAATCAAACCATCAGTAACCAGTTCTATCTGTTAACCTCCTTTATATTGCTGTGCTACAACAGGTGGTGATTCTGAAAGAAGTTAACTCATTTGGCACTGAGGCAAACTTAAATACCTGCCAGTGTAGAAAACAACTGATGACCAATGTGTTAAGGAAAGTTTTAATGAAAAAGGCCCTGCCGTCAGAAAATCATCAAAAGCTGTCAGAAGACTGGCCAACCGCTGGTCATTTATCTGTTAAATGAAGTATCTGTCTCATTGTTGACACTCAGTGTGTCTGTTCTTTATTTGAGTTGATGGCATGACTAATGCCATCAAAATGAGAGGGAGGAGGAGGTCTCACCACACTGAGGATCATAATAATTGGATTTTGAATACAGTCATTTAGTTTGCTGCTGAAAGGGAATGTCATTAACTGTGTTTGTTTCATCACCCAAACTTAATCCCTATTGGTGATGAACAAGGGGTGCAGCTGCATAGATATTATACCCAACAGGCTAGAGGAGGATGGAAATAGAGTGAGTGTTGATCTCATAAAAAAATCATATTTTTTGCACAAAAACAAACAGCATATTTTTGTCAGTATTAGTATGAAAAACTGTGGACTGTGTGAACACTTCATAACCTAATCTAAACCAAAATAACCGACCCTTTCCTTAAATTAAAACAGGTAAATGTCTCAATTCGATTAAATTCTCTTTTGAAGTGAGACTTGTAGAGAGACAAATGTTTGACAAGGCGAGATGATAGCTGGGACATGGAGAAATTTGTATGGTTCTTTTTTTTATACTTACAAGAATGTAAATTTATGTTTTCTTTTCTTTTCCTTTCAAAACCATCTCTTGACAGAAAGTTGGATCAACCAATCAGCTTCTTCAATGCATTGTTGAGATTTGAGAGGTCTGTGTCTGTGACCTATGGTTACCCATAACACCCTTTACGTTACATCTATCTTTGCAGAAATATAATTCGACTATTCATCCATGACATTTACGGCAGTGTGAAACGATATTTGGAGTTGGTCGAACACAAATAATGAGGGGGACAAGTGAAGTTGATTTTGTTAAAATTTTGGGGTAATCTGTTCTCCATCATGATCAGGAATAAAGTACTTAAGGGTAACAGTTATTGGGGGGGGGGGGGGGGGGGGGGGGGGGTAATGTTCTTAGTTGACACACCATCCTTGTTGTTGCGCACTTGGTTGTGGTCAGTGGTGGCCGAGAGAGTTCAACAGGCCACAACCAAAGAAAATGTGAGCATATAAAGTCATCTTCACCACTCTGACACAGCATACAAATATTAAACCTCTTACCATTCATGTAAAATTTGCCTAAAATGCCTATCCCAGGCATACCCAAAGTAAATTGAAAGCTGTTCTTGAACAATTTGGAGTATAGGCATGGTTTTGGTCTCTTTTGAAAGGTAACACTCTGAAGGTTTTTCCCCAACAGTCAGAATCACTCTAAGTGCTACTGGAATTGAGTAAGTTCATATGCTTCTTAAAGCGGCACCCTACACTCTCTCTTAGAAAGCCAGAGGCAACTAGCCTTGCCAGGGCAAGAGCCTTTAACAAGGAGAATATACACTTTGTGGATTTCCTCAATCATTTTGTTGAACATGCCAAGTGTTCAAAATAAAAGCCATACTTACTCCCTCTGAACAACCACAGCTCCCATCTTTCCATTGATGGACTAAATTTTGCCAAGGAAAATTATGCTCTCCTTCTCACCCCACTGCAACTGTTACATAAGCTGCAACCTTTGGATAGAACCGTCTATGGGCTGCTGAAGAGGCACATAAACTCAGTATCTGACTCCTGGATGAGGAACAACCCAGGGAAAACAATCACAATCTATGACATCCCTGGGATTGTGGTAATTGCATATCATCTGGCTGCAACCTCACTGAATATTTAGGCCGGCTTTCGAGTGAAAGGCGTTCAACCTTACAACAGGGATGTGTTATTGGAGACAGAATTTGCACCATCCTATGTCTCAGATCGTCCCTTTTAGGACCCAGCCCTTCCAGGCACTTCCAGGACCCAGCACTAACCCAGCACTTCCAGGTCCCAGCACCAACCCAGTCCTTCCAGGACTAGTACATTACTAGTAATTACTAGTATGTTCATGAGCATGCTCTGCAGCTTTTAGTATTTCCTGGAAACGTGCGTGTTTTCAAAGAATAGTTTGACATTTTGGGAAATATGCTTATTGGCTTTTTTGTCTAGTTAGATGAAAAGCTCTATACCACTCCCAAAGTGTACTCAGAAACCAAAAACAAATTTTTGCCTTGCATTATTTGTGTGAATACCACTCTAAGAATCATTGCCAGTGCTATTTGGAAATGTCTGTGCCCACTGCAGAATGGAGGTCCATTGCAATTTTCCTCTCTGCTGTTTCAGAGACCAGCAGTTTTAGAGGAATATGTGAAGGCTACCTGTGTTCTCCAGAACCCAGACCAGTGCATTCAGGGTTGGTATCCCTGTTGGTGGAGCCATTGACTGTCCTTGGAAGACTTGCTGCTGACAACTCAGCAAGAGAGGTTATAAGGGTTAGGGAGATCTTCATATGCTCTTTTATGTAAAGGGACTATGCCATGGCAAGAAATTGTGTAGTGCACAAGCACACCCAAAACTGCTCTTTTAAGAGGTCTTGTATTACTAAGAGCAGCACATTTAGCAGAACAGCAACAGCAGAAGCAGCAAGTTGTTTTGTAATTTTTCTTGGGAGAACAGTCTCCAAATAACACATATTTTCAGAACTTACCATGAATTCACTATTGTTTCACTTGGCTCCTTTCTTGCTCTGTCTCTGTATGCAACCGATCAAACAGTTCAGGGTGTTCACAAACAGCAACAGCTTATCCTCCATCTTTCATCTACAGTGTCAACAGGAGAATCCCAACACTGGTTTTCACATCATGCCAAGTTTTCGTCCAAGTTGAGACATTTTCAACTTGTGTAAACTTGCATCTTTCCATTGACTTTGTGTGCAATTGGGCTGCCTCTTAAATTTGGTCCAGTCCAGGAGACATTTAGCATCTGGGTGTAGTGTTAGGTGTAGCAATTTCTCTTGTCACCATAGTGTTATTTTAAAACAATTATACCTGACTGAGCCAGACTCTGCTTACAGTCTTTGTGCTAAACTAATGGTCTCCTGGACATAGCTTAATATTTAACAGACAGATTTGAGAGTGTTGTCTATCCTGTCATTTAACTGTTGGCAAGAAAGCAAGTAAGCCTAAAATGACACTCTTCTTCTCTTTACAGTCCATCTGAAATTAAATTGCATTTCTTTTTCTGTAAATCACTTGTCCTGTGTTCTTTTTGATCAGAAACCAAAAGGAGAAAACTACACTTTAAATTTGTTGGTTTCATGATGGTGCCATGTAGTTTTACATTAATTTGATTAAATGCTGTCAAGTAATCAACATAGATGGAGACCTTATTTTGATTCAGCAAATCAAATCTTGAATTAAGTGATAACGTGGTGTTGTATCATAGGCAGAGCAGACGGTCACATTGAGCCTGGTGGCATCCTGCTACACAAAACAAAAGCCACAGACTCTAAACAACAACCCACATTAAGCTTTCCTGCTAAAGTCTCCTTCTTATCTAACAGCATTTTCAACCCTATAGTTTGCTTGAGCTGGTCAGAATCAGTGGTTGAGTTGGTAAACTTTTCCCCCTCAGTTTGGTTACTTTTACACAGAGAAAAATCCAAGCGAACCAAAATGCATCACTACAAGCCATAGACAAACTGCTCCAGAGTTCGTTTGGGACGGGACCGAGACCACCTCCTCTAAATGGTCTTGGTACGGTTGTTTTGGTCCCCACCTGAGTGTAACTGCTGTGTTCAGACTTGCCCAAATGAATCACACCAAGGGGGAAAATGAACCAGGTTCAGAGACTGAACCAGAATACACTGGGGAAAAATGCACTGCTAACACCAGTTTGTAGGTTAGTTAGCTAATTAATTGCTTAGCTGCAGCACATTGAAAAGTATGTAAATGTGCCAGCAAATGTCACATTGTTCTTCAAAATTCCTGTAAGCAACACATTGTTTGTTCATGACTTGTAGCTACAGCAGTTTGTTTACTTTGTCTCTCCACCACCCAGTTATTGTCAGTCAAACAAGACAAGCATCAACACGCCCCTCCACCTGGCTGAGACAAGAAGGAGACTTTCTGATATTTCCCCAAAGGCCTTTTTTCTTCATTTAAGTTGTTGTACATTTAACTTTCTTGGCCTGTGTGGTTGACAAAATCTGAATATCATAGTATTGCCATGTAAAATAAATGTTTATGAGAAGATGTCAGCATGTTTTTAAGTGACTGAATGTGTTTATGAGCACACAAGATGTCTCTGAGCTGTAGTCTGTCCGTAATATACTGTTCACAGGAGTGAGGAAAAGATTTTAAAGCTCTCTCTGTCTCTGTGACTCTTCAGCTTCAACTGTGAGCTGAATTGTAATGCTTTAAGACATGGCACTGAGCTCCCAGGCGAGTGTCATAGCACTATTCACAGTGCCTAAATAGAGAATGTATTGCTTCTGTGAGAGTAGTGAGATGTAATGGGGATGTGATGGATACAGGAGATGTGTTGAAGCACTTCATTCCCAAGTAGATTGAGATTTTACATGGCAGCCGCTGCTGAAATGTATTTCTGATGGGGATAGATGACTGCACATCTTCATGAGAGAAGACAGTATCTGTGACATTAACATGTCACCAACTTATCAGTTTTATACTCAAATGAAAAAGAGAAAAAGGGAAAGTTTTATGCTTAAACCATCCAAGAATACAGTGAGTTTTCTCATTAATCTCTCCTTTAATCAAATATTTATTATCTTTCTCTTATGTGCTCATATCCCAGATGAGATTGAGATAATAGTCATAAGCAAAGCTGATTGAATTTGTAATTTAGTTCCTAGGTATGTGACAGTAAGTTGGACAGTGTAAATGTAACGAAAATGGGAATCAGCTCCCCAGTGTTTGCCCATTCTTCAAATAGATGATCTGTTTATTTCCTTTGTACGGCTGAGGAGGAAATCAAGAAATAGACTTGTTGTTTGATACTGAGGTGAGATATGGAGTCTTGCAGTTCCCTGCTTTCACACCTGACAACAATGAATGTGATTTAATTTTTGTACCTTTCCTATTCTTGTACTGAAGCTTCTCTTTTTGTTACTATACTTCCACCGCAGCTCAACAGGGAAACACTGTCCAAGAAACACAAAGAAGGAATTTGATGCTAAAAAGACTGTAAATGTGGCAGATGTCCAATTGATATGACTAACTCAGTCTGCTGAAGCCTCATATAAGCTTCACATCAACTTTTAGATGCATTTTTGCACAAAAAGACTGTGTGGACTAGGGATGTGCAGAGGGCCCAGTATTTGTATTTGTATCTGTATTTGTTGAGGCAGCAAAATTATTTGTATTTGTATTTGTATTCGAATAAAAGTGGACAGAGGCTTAAAAATCCTGTTTTTGTATTTATTATGCTTTTAGTTTTAGAAAATTAAAGTGTTACAATAAGTGTTCATGAATAAACTACCTCACGAAGGAGGTCCCCTCATCAGGTCTTGAACTGGAGTCTCCCAGATCATAGACAACTGCACTGACTACTGAGCTAAAACTTTACTCATTGACTCATTGCAGACAGACCTCTACCTATCTATACACCAATAACACAGAGACAGCACAGCATGTAACATGTAGTAGAACCTCAAAGGTGATTCTTGCTTTGCACTTTTCATTTATTGCCTATTTTTTTACAACCTAACTTTGTGGAAAGGAGAAGGGGAACAACAGGTTATGGAGAGTCCCTTGGGACTTAGCCCTGATAGATGTAACAGTGGAGCAGAGGAGAGACACTGAGATAACAATGTAACCGACCTGCAAACTGGTATTTGACTTTTTTTTTTTCTTCCCAAAAACAAATAATATTTAAAATATTTGTATGAAACAAATATTCGTATAAAACCCACTATTTGTGCTTTGCAGAATAATGTATTTGTATTCGGGCACACCCCTAGTGTGGACACACTGTGAATTTTGGCCCTCATCACTACATACATAGAAATCACATGTGAAGGGGATCCTTTAATAGCCAGTATGAACAGGAGGAATGATTACAGCGAGGAAAACCTCTTTCGGAGTTCGTTTGAGCACCTGACTGCTGTTATAAGATTTGAAAAATTGTGAACCTGTCCTTTAAGATCTCAAAATGGAATTTCTTTTCAATATTTATATCGCAGGGTGGGGTTGGATTTAGTCAAAAAAAAGGTCACATAAAAGTTACGACATACAACTTTACATGATGTTAATCTGAGACTATATTGGTAATAACACCCCTGAATAACAAATGAGAAGAAAAGGAAAAGTGAGTGACGTTTAAGTCCTGTTTTGTCTTTTTGATACTCTTTAGTGTGGTACATTAGCAATGGAAAGGCAGGTGATCAACTGCAAAATTTCAATTTTGGAATATTTCAAAGGTTAGCGCCATGTTATTGTTGCAACCCTTTTTGATAATCTATGGGAAGGAGGAAGGAACACACATTCACCTAAGGACACTGACATACTTACCTTTAAGTATCTGCTTGCACGCATGTCATAGCTATCTTGTATGTCCTACGTTCCTTTGAAAAAATTAATGCTATGTGGCCCCAAGATGCAATTCAGCACATGACTGGTGGGGACTTCACCCAGTACAACAATAGTAGAATGTTCTGAGAGCCAGGCCGCAACTTCCTGCATTTACATGATGATTCATATGATATCTCCATGTCGCTCCACATTGACAAATATGCATGCTGGCATGGGAAAGCTGGCATATGATTGCTAACATTTTAGAAGTAGAAAGGGAAATACAGCAACAAGTCCATGACTGATATGCTCGAGCTTGGCAGAAAATGTGGGAGAAACAGAGTGGGGATGGTGCTGATGGAGTTTTTTGTCTGCCTATATTCAAAGAGATACCAATGAGCAATATCTGCCATCAGAAAACACACTGCAAGCATTATAATGTAAGCAAGAAGCCAAGAAGCTTAAGCCATGTTTTAATCAAATCTAATCTCTCTCTGTATACTTCTCTCAAAATAAACACTTGGAGCCAGATGTATAAAACCATGCTTTTATGAACACAGAATGTGCAGTGAGAATGTCTAAACCTCATACATACTTCAGACCAAGCATACAGGTTTTTTCCAGAGCCAGCCACAAGTTATGATGACGTGGAGGTGGAAAAATAAGGTGAGAGACGGAATCTGAAACATTGTTTAAGTTGATGACCAACTGTGCTGATTGTGTGATTTTTATATGGTTACACAGCAATCTGTAAAATGCCAATCAAATCATCTATAAACTTAATATTGATATTGAATTTTTATCATTCTTCTAATTTACATCAGAGGCATTATTCTGCTGTTAATATTATTTTTTTATCCTTAATTGGGACACAAACGAACCAAATGGAAAAAAAATCTTCCTTTTGATATGAGAGTTACAAAATAATTATTTATATATATATATATATATATATATATATATATATATATATATATATGATGATATATCTCATCATCATTTTTGACATTTAAAAATGATGATGAGATATCACTGCCATGTGGTGAATGAATGATATGGTATAAATAGTCATACAGCTGTACGGAATGACAGCTGTTGCTGGTGCATGTTGATCTGAAAACTGCTGGTTAAGGGCATGTCTTCATCCATTTATGGCTAATTCTGTGAGAGGAAATGAGGCTTGTGCACCTTGTGTGTCTATTTCAACAATGACTGACTTTTAGTCATGAATCTACACAGAGTTTTATGTATCTGGTCTCTAGTGGTGCTAATTTTCCAGTTGGGAGCCATGAAACCATTGCAGAAGATTACTAAACTTTATTTCTGCAGGGAGTGGTATTGAGAGTATGCTCTCTTTTCCAAGGCTGCTCTGAATACAGAAAATACACAAAATAAAAACAAAATTTACAGTGTACAAATTCAAAGTAACAAACAACAAGATTTTCAGCAAACATACAAACAGAGACAACATTCACAGACATTCAAACAAAGACATCAACATCATTTATTGAAAACAAGGACATTAATACTGCACTAAAGAAAAAGGTCACAACATGTAACTGAGAAAGCAGTAAATCCTCTGTCTGTCAAAAACAATGTAAAAAACATGATGGCATTTATGTTACAGTCTCCTCATCACTCCACACAGATCTGATGTTTTGGTCTGCCGCTATTTTTTGTCTCTTCAGTGAAGTGGAAGGGCCAGTGGATGTTTACATCACATGCTTCATGTACGTCATGATTTATTTGTGAAGGGAATCTTTGTTGTTCTCCCTTCTAATTCAGATAGTGAGAGTTTATCTGTATGCAAGAAGTTATGCAAGAGGCTACTTCAGAGAGCTTATGGCACAGCTAACAGGTTTTTGTTGTTTTGCCTTTGGCTACAGCCCACAGTAGCCTGTGTACTGTTTGCAAATAAATTGCCAGATAACATCTTGTCTTCTCACTGAGCGACGCTGTAGAGCAAGAACATAGTCATTTTCAACACTTTTTGAATGTGTGTTCATTTCAGGCCATCAGTGTTAAGTTGTTTTATTTATTTCTTAACCTGTTCACATATCAATGCAATGTCACACTGTGAAGTCAAGCCTTGTTTAAACACAGAACTTTATTTTACATTATGTCTGGCTGAATTTGCAGACACGAAATGTGTGCAAACTGATGCACAAGACATTTAGAATATTTACCTTTGATGCTATGGTGTCGCCATAAAAACATATAGCCAAACAAACAATTGAGAACACCCCAGCATCTCCGTGTGCCCCTATGACAACACATGACTATATGGCGTCGTTTACAGCCATCAGGATGAAACTGAAGTAGCCTTTATAGTTGTAGAAGGAACTCACATGTTTACTATCTATTGCTCCAACACAGTTTGGTTAGTTCAACCCTTTTTCATTTGTGAAGGCTGTGATCACCTCACTGACTACCAAGCCAACCATTTCAGATCCCAGTTAGAAATTTGCTGACAATTAGGGATGGGTTCTTATAGCTGGGTTCCTTCATGGATCCAGTTCCTCGTTGGCAAGATACCTGCATTTTTATTAGCTAAGATCAAAAGAAAACATATAGGTAGCAGCTTTTCAATTTTAGTAATGACTAAAATAAAAGTTATCCTGTTCTCTGCTTAATGTGTTCTCCGCAGCCGGTGTCTGTATTCAGATAAAGAATGTAAGTAAAGACACATCACTCTGTAACAACACTGTGTGACTGCAAGTGCACTGTATGTTTTTGTTGTTTTACAGAGTGATGACTCTTCTCTAGAGAAGTTTAAAATCTTGATATGATATAAATCAATCTGATCATTTTAATAGTTCTCAATTAGGACCATCAATATCTAGAGTAAGTACAGAAGGCTACAGCTGTTTACTAAATGTGTCAGATACATTTAATTAACATCAATTTCAGATTGTAGCAGTACCAGTTGTCAACATGAATTAGGCTGCCACTAAAACCTGTAGTGTTTCCAATAAGGAAAGGTAATTAGATCTTTAAGTTGCATTTCAGCTTTTAGTTACTTCCTAATGTTGAAAGGTAAACCTAATAAAATTAGATAAAGTGTTCAAAAGGATTAATTTCAGGATTTGCAGAACATATTTAATTTGCCTGGTTCAATGGCAATTGCGGCTTACCTCCATTCCTATATACTCATTCTGTAATAAGAACTGCATTGGAACGTACAATAGGGATGGGAAGATTCGCCGATTTGCAGTGGTGCACTGGCATAAACGTTCACAATGCAATTGCCCTGATGAAAAAGTGTCCACCAGACACAATTTGGGATGAACTGGTGATGCATTGTTTCTAACACCGTTGCACTGGTAAAATCCACTTTAGTTATGTATAACTATTAGTAGAAGCCCTATGTCTTTATTATTTAGAAATGTGACCTTCATCACTGAGGCAGATGTGATACACATCTCAATGCATTGCAAAGGATCCAATATATTAAAGATACATACACTCACCGACCACTTTATTAGGTACACCTGTACAATCTGATGCAATCCAATACAACAGCTCTGCCATAAATTCTACATTTATGAAGCTTATACATTTTCAGTTTTTGTTGACATTGTCAGAAAGGTGATAATTCTACTTTATGATTATTATTGAGGTTGTAGTGGGTAGTGGTGGTGTACTGGAGAGCATTATATTGAATAGTGTTCCTAATATTTTGTCTATTCCATTAACAGTACATGAGGGGGGCAAAATATTAGTATGTAACTCCTCTGAACTCAGGAGTGTGGACTCAAAAGCAAGACTCTAGAGTAGAGCAGTTAATGGCAAAACTCAGTGCATGCTGCTGTCATGTCATGTTAGTGCTCCTTCTTGTCTTGTTCTGTGCAATTCTGTGAGTTTGAGTGAGTCTCAGATTGTCTGACATTGAGTCTATTGTCTAGCTAAAAGTGTTCTGGATCATATTAATGATCCTATTGATCACTGAGGACAGCTCAGCAATTTAACCAGAGGTTAGTGGTGACAAACCACTCACCTATAGCCGAGAATCATGAATCATCCTCTGTCCCCTGAATCATGAAGCCAGCAGTTATCCTTCCATCAGAGATCTGACTGAGGAAAAGGAGGTATGCAAGGAGGTGTATGCGCCAGACTGAGGAAGCATCCCTTCAGACCCCCTCTTCCCTCCATCATACTGGCAAATGTATGTTTAATTTGGAATAAAATTGATTTACTGCACGCCAAGTGCCTTTTGGAGAGGGCTTTCAGAGCCTGTATCATTGCCCTGACTTGGCTAAAGGACGCTGTCCCAGATACTAAATACACCTCTGGAGTATATAAGTACATAAGTAAACTAGTACCCAGAAACCCCATCCTTGTGAACCCAACCACTAGAGACCAGTCGCACTCACTCCAGTAGCCATAAAATGCCTTGAAAAACTGATTCTGCACACCATCCTATCAGCAGTCAGACCACAGCTGGACCCCCATCAGTTTGCCTATTGGGCCAAATGAGGGATAGAGGATGCTGTGGCATGCCTCCTCCAGTCTGCCCTCCAACATCTGGGATCCCCAGGCAACTTCGCTTCAATCGTCTTTGTTGATTTCAGCTCCACCTTCCACACACCTCAAAGCCACCAGATGAAACTCCAGCACCTCAACATCCTTCCTTTAAACCCTCGACACAAATAACTATCACCCTTCACCCATCACCACATACTACAAATACTCTGATGACACTGCCAAACAGGGACTACTAAATGATAACTCTATTACAGCCTAACAACACTTCATTTCTCACTTCATGCAGTGTGGATAACACAAAGAACTGGTCATTAGCAAATCAAACACACCCCACAATCAACTGAACCCCACTTCAATCCACTGTTTAACAGGTCAACAGCTTCAAATATCTTGGACTTACTCTAGTCAATAAACTTGGTTTGGAGCAACACACCATGGCTGGACTCATCCCCCACCTCCTGTTGTTGCTTTAAACAAGCATAATTCAACCCATCCTGTTGTATTGTTCCCCCTGTTTCTTTACTTTGTCCAACAAAAACAAACTCATCAGGATTACACGTACTGCCTCCAAAATCAATGTCTCAAACATGAATCAAAGACCCATCACATGTCTTGCACTCATAATTGTAACTGATCATTATCGCCCCCTCAATCTACACTTCACACTATTCAATTTCAATTCAACTTTATTTATATAGTGCCAAATCACAACAAAAGTCATCTCAGGGCACTTTTCACATAGAGCAGGTCTAGACCGTACTCTTTAATTACTTACACTACTGCCATCTGGTTGTAGATACAGGACTTTAAAATGGAGAAGAGCTCGTTTTGCTCCTTCTTCCATAGCGGCCCTGAACAAACTGCTTTATTGACATGGTCGTATAGATCCAGACTCACTTGTGTGTGTGTGTGTGTTTTTGTGTGTGTGTGTGTGTGTGTGTGTGTGTGTGTGTGTGTGTGTGTGTGTATGTGTGTGTGTGTGTGTGTGTGTGTGTGTGTGTGTGTGTGTGTGTGTGTGTGTGTGTGTGGACTGGGATACAGGCAATAGCATGAATGTTCTATCTGTATCTATCTGTCTGGCAGCAGGTAATGGGTCATCAATGGAAAACAAAGCAGGCAAGGAGCAGACAGGCAAAAACAAAAGGCTTGGGTTAAAACCAGGCAGGCAAAAAACATGACAGTGCTGGAATGCTCTCTAAACAAGCAGTTAGAGTTAGGGGAGTAATTTCGGTCCCTTATCCCATCCCTGTCCCTGCATTCATATATAAAGCAAGCTGGCAGGGTTATCAGCACGTTGTGGCAGTGAAATGTCAACAGACTGATCAGGACACTGTGGTACAGAAGGTACTCCTCCATTTTACCCAGCTGTGCGGCAAATATGTTGTGGTGAGGTTGGAACAGGCAGGGGGGCGGGAGGTGCCTCAGCCTTCACAGGAAAGCAGTAGAAATCCTGTTGTGGGCTGATCACCATATTTAGCCCTTGAGGGCCCAGCATATTTCTGGGTCTTCAACATGAGAGCAGACAGAATGTCCAGAGGTCACACACTCAAGGACAAATGGAGCCTCAGTCCGGATATAATCACTTTGATCTGGCAGCATTTCATTTTGACCTGTTTGTGAACACTGAGAAAGCTCAGTTGGTTCACTTTGGTTCTCCCTGAAAGTGAGTGACTGTGTTGTAGGCTCCCACTTCTGGGAGCCTACAACACAGCACCTGTCTGTCATAGTGGCAGCACCAGAGCACCTGGGTGCCAGGTGGTTCCCAGATGGCAGTACTGTTGCCAATTGTGGACTTGGGTGGGAAGGGTGCAAGCAAAGCGAACTGTTTGCAACACATTGGGCGGTTTGCAACACATTGGCGGTTCAATCTCCGGCTCTTCCTGTCCATGTGCCGAAGTGTCTTTGGGCAAGACACTGAACCCAAAGTTGCTCTTGATGGTCATTAAAAAAGTTTTATCAGAATCCATTTTATGTATTATACTTACCACAGTTTCTGCTTCTTGAAAGAAGTTTTTATGTCATCTGTTTTCCTCACTTTGCAAGAGTCATTTGTTTGTGGTGTGGCTAATTTACCTCTAGTCTCTAATCTAATCTTTTCAGATTAATTTAAATAAAAGGGCTGATGATTGATCATCTAATCATTTGTATGATGTTTTATTTATGTTAAAGCTCACTTTGAATGATTTTAACTAATGATAATGGGGCAGTGGTGGCCTAAAGGTTAGAGAAGTGAGCTTGTGAATGGAAGGTTGTCTATTCAATTCCCTGGACCAGCAGGAGTAATTCTGAGGGGAAAGTGAAGAAGCAGTGCTTGTATGGAATCAAACAATGGTCATAAATATTTTGAGTTTGTGAATGTATAATAACGTTTTGCAGCTATAGAAATATTTTTTGAGGACAGATGGTTCTGTTGCAGTCATCCCCCTGCAGGTCTTCAGAGATGAATGATGGAGTGAGCTCTTCTGAGGATGCTGTAGATATTAATGATAAACATTTAATGTGTTGTGTATTTAGTTTGTACTTAGTAAGGCAACTCAGTTGTCCAAATGCATATTTTCAAGTTCAGGAAACCTGAAAAGCAAGAAACCAAAGATGTAATTAAAAATGAACCCTTTTCCAAAATTAAATTTGCAACAAATTAATGAACAGGATGTTAAACTGGTGGTCTGGGGCTGACCATAGGAGGGTCCAGCAGTGACCATTTTTCTGCCGTTAAAATAGCAAAAGCGGATTTGGACACACCCTAAATGCACTTGCGCCATGCGCTTCAGACCATGCACTTTAGATTGTTAAAATAGGGCCCATGTAGTTTGATGTGGTCACTGTTGATACTTCACAGGTGGTCTTCATCTGATGCATGGACATCCTCTGTCTCTGTGGCCTCTGGGAAAAATACAATTAAAAATCTCAAAGAATCCACATATTGAATCCTTACATGCTAAGAAAAAAAAAGAAAAGTTACTGTTTGGAAACATTAATAATACATATATGTAGACTGTATTGTTTTAAAATACTTTGTTACTTTTCTGTTTTCAGAAAGCAGCACTGACAGTTTGACCAGAACTAACATTCATGCCAAATAGATTAACTGGATGAACAATATTCATATTTTGTATGTATGACTTAAGTGTAACAACCACCTCTTGCACAACAGTGCAATCTGATCTATGATGACTCCTGAGTGGTTGAGGCTGGTACAGCAGACTGTTAACCGAACTGACATGGTTCATGTGGTCTTCTGGATTAAAGCTGTGGCATCCTCAGCCCTGATAAGACTCTTTTTATTGCAGTATCATGGCCCTCTGAACTTTTGGGATAGAGCTGTAGGCTTTGGCCTCCTTCAGGATCTGAAATATGAGAATGACAACTCATGTCTACTAGCAAATGGGTGATATCAGTTCACACATATGATATGTCTGTTACTACAGCGCTGCTTCTCACTGATGTATATAGCACATATACACAAAGTACATTATTTTATTTATTGGCACAAGACTAGATATATTAAAAAGGTGTCAGTTTTTTTTGTGTGTCCATCTCTCAGACTTTGTGAAACCTCACTATTGAAAAAAATCCTGCACAAATTTTAATTACACATACACCAAATATTTCTACAGCAACGAAAACCTTTTGCACGTGCAAATTATATCTGCATATATGCACAAAATATTTTTACAGCTGCAAAACTTTATTACACATTCACAAACCATTTCACAAGCTCAAAATATTTATGACCATTACTTTATTCCGTACGTTTGCCCCTCCCTCATTACCACCACTGAGCAAGGCCCTTAACCCCAACTGCTCATTGACCGGCAGATCAGACTGTGGTTGTACTGGGCAGCCTCAAGCTATGAATGTGTAACTATGTGAATGTTATCAGGGTGTTCTTGAAAAACAGAGCATTACTCTCAGAGAAACTCCCCTGAATAATTAAAGGTTAAAAAAAAACGTAGACAAAGATTTTAAAATTTGGGATGGTCCACACTAATTTCGGGACATCTTAGATTTTATTGTAGTTAAGAGTCCTGGCACTCACTCAATTTCCCTGGGATCCACTCAAATGACCAGCTGTGGGGACTCATAACATTGAAAACGTATCAATATCACTGCTCTGTATTCAGCAATGACATAGAGAGATTTCAGGTGTTTTGTTTTCAATGTTAAACAAACTCAAAATGCATATTTTGCAGCATAAACCCCCTCAACAATAAGAAATTAACATTTTATATTTGTCTGTATCCCTCCATAACTAACTGAAGGTTAAGACTGATATGCTTGTAAATGAAGCAGATTTCACCATCTTTTAGACCCGTTTTAAGTGTTTCTAAAATACTACGCCCTAACCGTTATCTCTAACTTTCAAAACCACTTGACAGCTGCATGTGTGTTCATAATTGGTATTTTTGGTATGTTATAGAAGTGTGCTGTAAGCATTTTTTTAAAGCCGCAGAAATCTTTAAAGTTACAGAACCTTCCGTAAATGCCAACATCGCTTCATGCATTACAACAAAGCTATGCTGTGACAACAACAAGTCTAGACCTTTCAAAACCGTGAAACAATAATTATCATAATAATGTGAGGTTGTAATTTTCACATCTTCAGGCGATGTACTCTGGCAGAAGAGATGATGTCTTGTGCACATTGACCTTTAAGAGCCAGCCCAGCATGGTGAGATCTGTCATCTCTTCATCTCATTTTGTACAACACAATTCAGAACGCACAAAACAAAGATGACCTAGAGCATGACTCATGATCATACATGTAGCATAACTAAAGGAATCCCTCTAAATGCATGATGAGTTTTTTTTTTAAATGGCTGCCACTGAGAGCTTCTCACAGCAGATACTTTGACTTCTCAAACACAGGTGTAATTAATAACATAACTCACAATAATGGCGGCATTCTATTCAGATGAAGACTGAATTTCCATTTTGTTTCACTTCATTCAATCAATAGACAATAATGTTCTTGTTAGATATTGTCTGTTTGGGAGGGGGATTATTTTTAGTTTTGTTTATAGTTTTGCTTCGCTCTAACCAGTATTCTTTTTCTTTTATATTATTTAGGATTACTTAACTTAATAAACTTAATCAATAAACCTGATCCTGATTCTAGTCAGTTGACATAAAGCTCTGGTAGCAGTTGCGGGTAGCAGTTGCTAGGAATTATGATGGCACAGCAATCAAAGAAATTTCTTGGTGTTAGAGCTGTTAGTTCTGTCATTTTTATGGCAATTTTTCTGTCACTGTTTTTCATGGATGTAGCTAGGTACCTAACTATGAAGATGACATCCTCATTGTTAATCCCATCTACAAAGCTCTGGTTGGTCAAAAGTATCTCTATCCGGGGGAAACAGCCGTCAGTGAGCACAACAGCAGACCTATTTGAATCGCAGAACATGTCATGTCTTCTCAGGCCTTTTTTTTCATATTTTAATTAAAGTGCTGAAGATTACACTGTGGAATTTACATGTACTCTGCCATCTGAGCAAGATGAAAACAGAAAGGTCCACAATAGCTTTCTCACACTAACACTAGCTAGTTATTCACTGTGCCTTACTCTCATGTTGAAATGCTCACCTATTTTTATTTTTATTTTTATTTTTATTTTTAAGGATAAGGCTGGTTATATACTATATTTTCTTTTGTTGTGAAATTTGTTGACAATAATAAAAAAGTATTGTCATCAGCCTTATCCTTGTAATATATATTTATATAATATTTTATATATTATTTTGCAGCAGACATTTTGCCTTGCCAGAAAGTACAGGCATAGCTAACAACATTAATGATGATAAAATGATTATTGTCATTATTTACATCTGTATTTGACAAGTCTGCTGTGAGAAAGCTGTGTTGACCTTGTGTTCAAGCCTTTAATGATCTTAACTCAAGATATTAGTGGTTGGTTTATTTTGAAACCAAATATTCATGAGTCAGGTTTTGGGCCAGTGTTGGCCCACTGTGTAGCAAGCTGTGAATGATCGGGGATCTCAAAGTGTGTTTACACTTCCTTTTCTGAACAGCGGAAGGAGTGATTGCTAATAAATATTTGATGTTGTTTTCAGCAGATTTGCTTTCATGCAGACACTCCAGCTGCACCCGCCGCTGTGATGAGAGGTTTGTCAGTGGAGTCCTGATTCAATTAAACTTTTTACACTGCCTCTCGACCACAGGGTTATTACAGTCAGTATTTTTCCACACAGGAATCATTACTTTGATCCAGAATATTTTCTTACTCTCTATGTCCTGCAGCTGTGGTAGTTTGCCTTTTGCTAAGTTTAGAAAAAGATTTTTTACAAAAGTATGTGCTATACAGCAGAACCCGTACTATTTACTATTATATTAGTAGTATTCCTCATATTAGACAAGCAACCTCAGTTGACAGTTTTATTGTCTTTTACTCTTTTAGTATGTCTTAATTGATATTTATCCTGTTCTTAATATGTGTATATATGTGTATGTATATATATGTGTATATATATATAGATATATATTTATATATTATATTTCTTTCGTAAAGCACTTTGAGCTGCATTTTATATCATGAAAGGTGCTGTATAAATAAAGTTTATTATTATTATTATTATTATTATTATTATTATTATTATTATTATTATTATTATTATTATTATTATGATACCTTAAAACTAGTTAATATCAGTGTTGGAAAAGTAAATCACAGAGCAGTGACTTATTACTCTCATAAAACTCTAAGGAGGCTGTTATTCATTACTGAGTGAGGAAAATAATACTGTCTAACCATCTTCTATCTATTGTTAGGTGGAGCGGAGCATGTGGAACCAAATGCAAGAAACTGCAGGCTGAGCAAGGAGAATATATAAGAATAAGAATAAATTCTTCATTAAAGCTTGAGTGCAGAGCTAAACTGAACAATACTGAACAGAGCAGAACAACCTGAGAAAAGGATCCAACAATACTGAACTGAAAACCAGGACTTAAATACAAACTGAACTAATGAAACAACAAGGAACAGGTGGCAAAACAGAAGGGCAGGCTGGGAGCTGATTGGCTGGGGAAGACAAAGGGAGCAGGGCAGGGCTAACGAAAAAAAAATCAAAAACAGAGCTTCATCCATGAGCCAAATAAAAGTTCACAGTATAACCATGCACAATCCTTTTCATATATGAACCATCATTCACTAAACTGTTTTGGAATTACATATATATAACTTGAAGTGCAAAAGTCACACTGAGAAAACACAGCAAACAAACCTCAACACTACATCGCCATCCCAGGAACCTTTGCCAAAGAATAGAAACATAAATTGCTGTTTACAAGCAAGAACCAATAAATCTGTCAAGCTGAGTGGTCTGCACATTAAGGCTGCATGTAACAGAAATTGGACTAAAAGACAGCTGCAGCTCTGAATAACATAACTAGTGTTTCAGTTCATTTGAGCACTTAGTTCCAATGAGAGCCGATGTAGAAAACAACAATTTCTCAACTGGTCCTTAAATATCATCTGGAACTTCTTATCTGTCCTTCTTCCAACTCAGTCCAATCTTAAACAGACTGAAAAGCCTGAGAGCATCTGGAGGAACACAGGGCCAGACTGGGACAGAACCATAACATCTATCTACCCATCCATCCATCCATCCATCTATCCATCCATTCAGTCATCTCTGTATTGCTGCACAGCTAGTAGAAACCTGCTCTGTTTATCAGGAGCTGGAACATTTTCAGTATTATTTGTTAACAGGATGAGGCTCAGGACGTGGGAGTGTTTTCTGATTAGGTGCTTCAGCAGATTGGTTCTTGAGTTCATTGCTGTTACCAGGTGAGTCAGACATTGACACAAATGAAATGCAACGCTAATTTTCTTATCCTTGGTGGAGTAAATTCAAAATAATGAGAGTATTTCCACTTGTCAACATCTCCTCCGCCACATTACACTTTATTTACATTCTTAAGGGCCTGGAAACAGTTCTGGCAGCTGAAGGGCCAGACAGTCATCCAGAGACAAAATCATTTTAGTTGTCAGCTATTGACAAAAGTTTGAAAGCCATTTTAAAGTTAAACACTGGTTAACAGCTTTACCACATTGAAGATACCAACCCTGTCTCCTACAAATGATTATTTAAATGATATCATATTTAAATGTTTTATCAAGAATAATGTTAATGTTATACATGACAGCAAAGCATTTATTGTTTTTGTGCTTATTTGGCTATTCTTCAATACTTGTGTCTGGAAACCAAAGTCTGGAGGATCTGTAGTCAGCCATGTTGTTTGGAAATGTGGTACTGTTTTGTTTTGTTACAAGTGGCCATTAGTTTCCACATATTTGTATTCAGTATAAAAATCTATCAGGAGATACTTGAAATGTGTAATCCATCACAGTAACATCTGTCAGTCTGTCCACCAAATATCTCAACACCTATCTGATGGATTGAACTCATTCATGTTCCCATCAGGATCAATTGTAATTACTTTTCATTTAGCACCAGCATCAGTTCCAAAAATGATTTTTCCAATGTTTTGGTTTTGACCAAATACCTACAAAACTAATCTACATTTAAACTGCTCAGTGATAACGTCTCACTGATAAAAAGTAACATTAACAAAAGTAAAACAGACTTGAAGTTCATTGTAATGGATTACAGAGTCTGCTAATAGATTTTCATACAAAAATGAATGGTAACCAATGGCTGCCTGGAAATGAACTGTGGAACCCTTTGTTAAGTGAATTGAAGGATGGTAGTGGTGGTTAAATAAAAATATAAGAAGTCATTACTATCATGAGACAGGATGTGAATGTGAAGGTTCAAGGCAAACACTCACACATCCATTCATCACACCCAAACTTCACTTCCTGGCTAAATACTGACCTACATGAACCTCATGGTAAATATAAATAGATGACGCACAATAGTTCAGTGTGAGGTTAATTTAAAGAAAACACTCTTGAAAAAGTTCTTCATAAAAAATATAGGATGACTTAATTCAGCTGTAGTGGGAAGTTCAGGAAAGCAAAGTGATTGTCGCATGTCAATAGCTGCTCGGAGGTTGGTGTTCCTTCTTTTGTTTGGCTACTTCCAGCATTTCTTTCAGAGGAACAGCTGGAACTGACATCTCCTGCAGACTGGGAGCTGAGTCATGCTTTATAATGCTTAACTGGGCTAAACTGCTGTTTAATTTGCTCACAGAGACAGTGTGTTTGTACTGTTACAGAATGTTCACTCTGACATTACACATTTTCCATTCAGCGAATTCTCTTTTAAAAGATAACATTGGATTTTATCTTTTTTATTTTTATCAACAATTTCCCTGAGGAACTGAGCAATGAATTTAGTGTAGACACAGCCTGGTGTAGCTTCTGCAAGGGTATCAGTGTTTTAACTAAGCAGATAGTGCAAACTAACAAAGTCAACAGAACTATGTAAGGCCCTGAAATTCCATACTTACACACAAATGTATAAGTCCTTTTTCAGATTATGCTTCTGGCATTTAGGTAAACATAAAAAATATGATACAATTCATTACAGAGCTATTCAATCATTTTTGGGAGTTTACACCAGTTTTAGCCATTGGTGTTGATATGGGATGGGAAACTTCACACGTCAGACATAAATGTGAGATGAATCCACATGTCTGAAAAGCAGGTCACTACAAGATCTTTTAATTTGGACATTTTTTCATGGATATCCCTGGACTAGTAAAGTGAAATCTTCATTTTGTATATTTTTTACTTTTTAAAACAGGTAACAGTGTAATATTCATGATGCTCAGCGCAGATTGTTCCTTTTATGGTCTGTTGGTGTTTGCTACAAAGTTAAATTATGCAACTATATTGTCATAAAAAACGGTTTATAACAGCAATTTAGAGGCTTATGTGAAGCAGAATTTAAAAGTCAGAGATCTCTGTGTGCAACACTTCTGTTCAGGAACATTACCATCATTGCTCTTTACATAATGATTTATGGATCATGTTTTTTTTAGTAAAAATGTCCTTAATCTCTGCTGACTTTTATGGTTGGATGATTATCTCCATGATTTCAGTATACAAACTATGTACTGTAGTTTATATGCCCACATACTTTTGTGTGCTATTGGTCCAGTGCTATTTTGAATTGTTTGAGCAAGGCCCCTTAGTTCCAATTAAAAGAAAGCTTAATATAGCATACAATTCTATTTTAGACAAGTGGCTCTCAGGAACCAGATTTGGCCTATGAGAAAATTTCATAAGGCCCTTCCGAGAATTTATTGTGAAATACAGATCACCCAACATCAGTGCTGGACTCACTAAAGCTCTTGTGGGTGAATGTCCCTGAAAATAGCTGCATCTAGGTTTCAACATCTAGTGAAAAACCTGAAACCAGAAGAGTTGAGGCAACAATAGGACCACATGCATTTGGCCATGTAGTGTACTTCCAAACTTCAGCTGCAAACTTCAAAATAAATCTAAACAGTGTCTTCTCAGGAGAAAAAACTGTGCTACCAGTAATGAGCCATGTGTTTTTGTCCATGAAGTCAGGTATTCACACACTCCTCAGTCAGCCAACAACATTCTGCCACTCAGTCTACCCAGAAGCCTTCAGTGTGTATGCCTGAAGATGGAGGTTCACAGGATCTATAGTACATGCTGGAATATTCTGCAATAATGGCTCCATTTGTTTCATGTGGGAAAATGTATTATGAAACCACACATATTTGATGTATTCGCAGTCCATCTTCAATCTGCCTTAATATTACACTAAACATCTTTTTTATATGTTTATAAAAGCTAATGCATTTTATCAAGGCAATGTCTTACACTGAATATAAATGAAGAGATGTTTATTCTGATGTCGCTGTTCACTGTTTTTTTTTTCTGGAGATGGAAGCCTGCTTACTTTTAAAATCATGAAACAAGAATTTGTTAGGTGGTCTAACCTGAGAGTGTGATTGTAGTGTAGTGTGTAGTGTGTCTAGTTTCAGAGGCGTGCGGTGACTGTTTGCTTATCTCTCAGGATGTGGTGCCATATGAACCCAGACTCTCATTTATTGCTGACAGGAGCATCATAATCACTTCCTACAACTTCACTCTGTCATTCATCACACTGATTGAAAGGCTTGATAATGACAATACATAAGCAAATCAATCATTCAGCTTTTACTTTTTTCCTTTGTTTGTACTTGTTCGTTTTTAGCCATGCTAGCAGCGTGGCTTAGGGATGGCAATGTTGGTCTACCACTTTGGTCAGAACTGCTAAACTCTACAATTGTTTGTTGGATGCATTGCATTGAAATTTGGCAAGAACATTCATGTCCCCCTCAGAATGGTGATCCTTAAATATTCATCTAGTGCCATCATCAGGTCAAAATTTCAATTTGTCCAGTACTTTGGTTTATAACCAAGTACCTGCAAAACTCAAAACAATCCCATTAATCTCAGTTGTATTTTGTGTTTAGTGCTAATTAGCAATGGTTAGCAAACATGCTAAACTAAGATGGTAAACATGGTAAATGATATACCTTGTAAAAATCTGCATGTTAGCATTGTCTTTGTGAGCATGTTAGTGTAATGTACACCAGCAATAATCCTGAAATCCAAAACAAAAACACAAGTCACAAGTTCTGTTTGTGGTAAAAGCTAACAAAAAAAAGTAAAATAGATGGTATGTTTGTTCCCTTAACCAAAAAAGGAGACATAATGGAGAGTGGATTATATGTTTCAGCAATGGAAAACAAAAGAATGTAATGGACCAATAAATAGATTATGACAGAATAATAATGAAATATTTCTACTGTCATGGAATGAAGTATCTTATTTCTGATGTTGCGTCTCTGTGGAGGTTGAAGCAAAGTTTGATATTCTGTTTCTGAACTTTCCACTGCAGATTGTAAATTATTCTGTCAGACATTTTAATGTGTGATTGAACCTCATACAGTCATTCACACGTCTCCGCTCATATAAACTTGATTTTAATGCCACATTTTCTTTAAGTTCTGTGAAATCTGAGTTAACACTCTTGTACATGTAATGATGGACATGAAAGGACATGTCTGCCAATAACAACCACTGATGAAACATTTCTGTGAACCCTCACCTCTCCAGAATAATGGGCTGTACCATGTGGGTGTTTAAACAATGTCAAACTAGTTTTGCATCAAACATTACAGACCTGCTGTGTATTTTTTAGGGGTGTGACTTTCAGATCAGCATGCCAGTTAATTATTACACGTTGAAACAGTAAGAGAACAGGTCATCAGTTTGATTCCTGGACCAGCAAGATAAATCTTGGCGTGGAGGTTATGGAACAGCATCATTTACACTGCTGAGGTGCTTTTGAGCAAGGCGTTTGATGAATGTGGGAGTTTTGGTACTGAACTTTACAACTTAATAACAGTAGGATGAATTGCAAGAATAGTAATTTCTCATATATCTCATCCCTCTAATTTATGGTACATTTCAGTGTAACATTTCATTTTGATATTTCTATTTCACATTGTAATGTTTCAGAATGTAAGCTATTCCATTCCAAGAAAACCAAACTCAGTTTTGAAAATGACTGAAGTAAATTCAGTTTGAAGGACAACAGCGTTGAGTGTTGAAGTCTTGATTTTATGACATATTGCTTCTTTTTATTTAAATGTTTTTCTTTTTTTTGATACGCAGTTCTTCCTTGTTTTGAATGCTCTATTCAAATCTAGCTGTATCATTCAATGTGCTGCCTGTTGACATTGTTTCCAGCAGCAGCAGGCAGCTGTATACAGCTAGCAAGCTCTGATAAACCCATTGTACACTACTGGCCAGCACCCAACAAACCAAACACCAGACACGATATTTTAGATGTCTAAATATCAAATGCTTTTCTCAGGAGTTGGTGGAGACCAAACCAGGGCTACATGTAGGGTGAATATTATGACCACAGACATGACTCCAGTATTCCAGTATTCATTATTGATGTATGATCCATACATGAGGGTGATTCATCATTCATAATTCACTTTAATAAAGATACCAGCATGCATGCTAATCTTGCCATTTCCATCAAAGTGTGGTGGAATATAACTTCATTCACTCTAACTGAAATATCAGATAAAAAAACAAACTTTCTCGGTCCCACTCTGTCTGCACGCTGGATTGTTGTTATTCATTTCTCTGTTTTGTAGTCAGCATGCAGATATGTCAAAAAGAAATCAAGGAAACTTACTGGCAAATTTTGGATTTACCAAAAAATCTAAGTCAATTGACTCTAACGTCAGGCCTCTGTGGTTGCTTCTGTTTTAAGGTAAGGGCTATACCCACTTAATGCTATTATTCACTGTTAGTACTGTATGTGATGGGTGTTGATGAGGACTGGATCCCTTATAGGCAGCCTGGCCTGTTTTTGTTGGTATATACAATACTCATGCATGCGTGTTGTTACAGGTTGCTTTGTTGATACCAGTGGTGGAAGTACTCAGATCCTTTACTTAAGTAAAAGTACCAATACAGCAATGTAAAAATACTCCATTACATGTAAAAGTCCTGCATGCAGAATCCTACTACAGTAAAAGACAGCTGAAAAGTGACCCTGACTACACACTACTTTTTGTAAGACATCAAAAGCCAAAAAGGTTGGAAACCACTGGTTTCATCTTTAACAATGTGTTGTATTTTAAAAGCTTGTTATATTATCGATTGTGTCATCACTCGGCAGAGTATAGCCCACTGTGCCCTGCTGTAGTTGTCCATATTGTATCAAACTGTGATGTGATGGCCTACATTCTTGCAGCCATGTATTTTTCTCTGCAACAAGAGTTAGTCCTCCCATAAAAAAAAGGTTGGTGGAATGATGTAGAATCTAAATCTTCAAATCTGCAAAGTAACCAATTATAACTGTCAAATGGTTTTACATTTGATAGCAACTTTACACATCTGATGACTACTAATTATAACTGTATTATTATTAATAACATATTGTTATGTAGTGTAAACTGTAGGCTACTGGCAATTCCTTTTTATCCAGGCCATTTGTTGTAGATTTGTGAGGGAGCTATTGCTCTGTTTGGAACTCACTGGTCAAATAAATTTCCCTGTTTAAATACTATAAGTTCGTGTGTGGAGTCAGAGTATGAAGCAGTGGAGTGACATCATGTCCTTATGGAAATGTGTCCCGGAGAGGCCCCTCCCTGCCCCGGTGACATCAGCCGGGGCTCTGCTGCTTTCCTCCTGGAGCACACACTCAGTCCGCACACACGTCCACACCACTGGGCCAGCTCGACGGAAACTGCGCCTGCCCGGCTATTATCGCTTTCTTCATGGGACAAAACGAGAGTTCTTCGCTGCCAGGTAAGCTGCCATCTTCTTCTCGTCTCTGTCTTCCTCCGAGTCTGCTCAAAATGTTTTTTTTTTATCCTCCACATGGAACAATGTAACCGCTGTGAGAGAATGTTACAGTCGCTCTGTTTTCATCCTGAAGCCAAAGAATTAGCTGCAACTTTTCACTGAGGGAAAAATCCACAGTGGGTGAAAAAAACTTTAAAAACGTTTAATCGATATTGAACTGGTCGACAGTCCTTGCAAGTTCACGGTGTGTTAAGACTTTGACGGTTAAGCCACATTTCTCCTGTGTTTTCTGTGTCGCTGTTTGTTGGACCGTTTTTGAACCCAGCGAGCCTGCTGCGGGTGTAACGTTACCGTCAAACTACAGTAACGGTTGTTTCTGATGGAAAACAGCAGCGCTGTGCTACGTTGATGTAATCAAAAGTCTTTTTTCATCCGTCATTTCAAGTGAAACCCCGCCTAATAGAGAAGCAAAGCCTCGTAAAACTGTAATAACTGTCAGACATTCAGCAGGAGCAGTGTTGTAACCTCACTGTACCGTTAATGAACGCGCTATCACGGAGGTCTGACTGTGGGTGACACCGGTTGCCATGGCATTAACGAACACAACACAACTCCGCTGATTTCAAGAGAAGACTCGGCATCATCTTCATCATCTACACAGCACAGGCTGCTGTTTACAGGAAACACGGATCACAGAGGTTTCAGACTCAGGACCCGTTTCATTCCTCATGTGCGTGTTGTCAGGAACTGAGGTCTGTTCCACCAAATAGAATATTAACTAATTAATACAGAGAGGAAGAAGAGGAATGATGAAAACTAGAGCTGAAATGATTATTTTATCAATTAATTGATTAACAGTACTTGTACACTTGTACTAAATTGAATTTCTTTAGGTTTTGGATAGTTGGTCAGATAAAAGCACATATTTGAAGACATAACATTATGGGAAACCTGACTGGATATTTTTCACCAATCTGACATATTATGGTCTGATTCATTGATCAATTGAGAAAATAACCAGTAGATTAATCGAACATAAAAACAACTGTTGTGATCCAAGTAAAAAAAAAAAGAGAAAGGAATCTGAATATCTCAATGGCCTCATCATACATACAAGATACTTTATTACAAGTAGAGCTGCATTGATAAGTCGATTAATCAAATAGTCAATCAACAGAAAATTAATTGGCAACTATTTTGATGATTGATTAATTTTTTCAGCAAAAATGCCAAAAGTTTTCAACTTCTCAAATGTGATGATTTTAGGCTTTTCTTTCTCATACATGATTATAAACTGAATATCTTTAGGTTTTGGACTGTTGGTCAAACAAAACCACCTTTGACTCTGTGAAAGTGTAATGGTCATGTTTCACTTTTTTTTTTTGTTGCTATTTTATTGACCAAACGATCAATCAAGGGAATAATAGGCAGATTAATTGAGAATGAATATAATCATTAGTTGCAGCCCTAAAGTTGAGTATATATCTCCAACCAATACAGGATATTTTTATTTTTCATCACTGTGAGAGTAGGAAACAATCTATTTTTGTCAAGTGTGCCTCAGGATGGGTAATTAAAGAGCTGTGACAACAATAATAATGAAGTGATAAGATCACTTTTAAGCTAAGATCATTTTTTAACTGTAAACTTCAGTGGAATTCAAATACAAAAATACCTTCAACACAAATATTCTAAACTAGAATTAAGACAAGGCAAGTTCATATAGGCTTAAGGTTCCAGTGTATAGAACCTTAAACAAGGCAAAGAGATGCATTTGAGCCTTAACAATACAATGTAGAGGAAAATAAAATCATTTGAAGCAAAATAAGATCAAATGAAACATGACAAATGAACATTGACAAAAAGTACAAAAATGCAGCATATAAAACATTTATTGCAGTTGACCTACTGATATATCAGTCTGGCTTTACTTAATGTCTCATGATTATGACTCAGTATCTTAACTTATGTACAGCAAGGAGTCCTGATATGAACTAATAATGGATCAGGTAAAGGTGTGTGAAGCAGAGTCTGTTATCAGAGTGCATTATAGCTCTCATATCACTACGCCATGTTTGAAATCATCATCCACTTTTCTAAGTGTATAATCATTTGGTGAGGTGAGAGTTAGACTCCCTGCTCCACTGCCAGCTCACACTTCTGTTTTTGTACACGTTAAACAAATGTGATGTAACGTGATGTTGATTAGTGAACTTTAGCAGTATTTGGACAGAGCCATGCTAGCTGTTTCCCCTGATTCCAGTATCCATGCTAAGCTAAGCTAAGCTAACTGTATGCTGGCTGTAGCTTCATATTGAACGGACAGACGTGAGTGGTAGTGATCTTTATGCATAATGTGAATCCCTTCACATTAGCAGCAGGTGGGGGGGCTGGTTTTGGAGTGGAGGCTGCTAATCAGGCTAAACAGTTAGGCTACATACAGATAGCTTTCATTTTAGCTTGTAAGAAGAGCTCACTATTAGCCAAACAAGCACACTACATCCAGAACTGGTAGTGGATGAGACACTGCAGGCAAAGCAGTTCAAAATATCACATTTATACAAGTTTATACTTGTTGAACAGGTGTTTTTACAGGATTCCATAAATTGGTTATTGGCTTTTTACTCATGAAGGTTTTATTGAATTTACTGTAACGAGTTTTCTTTCACTTCACCTGGTTCACTGTCTCCTCCACGACCTCTCTGCTCTGCTGTCCGCTCTGTGTGTGTGTGTGTGTGTGTGTGTGTGTGTGTGTGTGTGTGTGTGTGTGTGTGTGTGTGTGTTTGGGAGCTCAGCCCCGCCCTCGGTCAAATACCGCCACAGAGAGCAGAGGAGAGGAAGACAGAGAGAGAGGCTGCTTACGCGGCCACAAAACTCTGATCCACTAATCTCACTCCCTGCTTTCTTAAAGTACTGATACAGCCTCAAAATATCTCTGGGTTCTTACAAATTTAGAACTAGTTACAATTCGGAACGGCTTTTCCGGGTTTCATATTTGTGAGATGGAAAAGAGAATATTTATTCCTTGTATTTTCTATTCCTTCATCCATTTTTTTGTTTATCTGGCAGTTATCGAGTGAAAAGCTGTTAAGATGCTGAGGCCAAGTCTCAGCCTCAGTCTTTCCTGCTGAGGTCTGGGGATGATGTGACATCAGTGGGTTCTTTTAGGACAACACAGGCTTTCAGACCATCAGGTTGTAAACAGTGTTTGAAGCAGTCATCTAAACCAAATCATTTGGAAGGGAGTGGTTTTACATCATCAGGGGTTGTTTACAACCTCTCTGCCTGTCTTTCTGGCTTGTAGGACTCCTGCAGACTTCAAATGGAAGTCTTGGAGTTGTAATTTTTGACATGAGAAGTCAACACATATAGTCATATGTTTGGCATTCAAGCAGTCTTGATGACACAGTTAATGATGGACAAATGACAACAAACTAGATGTTCACTATTAAAAATGCGGAAGGATTTGTTTTTTTCCATTTCAACTTCATCTTTAGGAATAAGAAATAGATAAACAACAACAAAAATTATAAAGTTACCTCTTTGGACCTTAAAAATAAAGCTACAGCCACTTGACAGTTAGCTTAGCTTAGCTCCTAAATAAATGGAAAAACTGTCAACAGTAAACCAGAAATGTAAGATGTGTGTTATCTTCTGTTATGAAGAGAAGATGTGATATTTTCTCTGTAACCTGATGCAGCACAAACAGCATGAAAAGTTATAAACTCAGCCATTTCCCAGAATGCTAAACAACAAAAATCAATTTCTCATAGATTTGATTCTATTTGGACGATACAGCATAACCACAACTGTTACTCTTGACTTAATCTCCATATGGAATAGTTCATGGATATATTGAAATGTGTTGCACTGATTCACTCTGTTTACAAGTTCACATATCCACTGCACACCTGAACACAAACTCTGACGGTTTTATAAGGACGGATGGTGAAGAAAATGAAACATTCACTTCAATTGAGGCTCTGACTTCCTGTCAATCCATGTGTCGAATATAATCTGTCGTTTTCAAGCTTTTGTTATATCTATCTATGATCATGTAGCCTATGAACTATTGTATCTATATGAGTCGGAATGCTAGATTAGTTGTGTTGGGACAATTTGTATTTTCCTAAAAATAAGACAACATGTCTCTTGTTCTTCTTTTATAAATTAAATAATGTAGCTTGAGTAATTAGTGGCACCAAAGACTAAATTGGCTTTGTGATGGCCTAGATTGATTAAAATATGATGCTTTATGATGCTTGAGTTTAGTACACCAGTGTTTCTGAATATTTTAGCCAATATGCTACTAATCATGTCTGTGAAATTCGATATTTTCTTGTTGTCAGCTAATCCCATAAAAAGACCAAAACCAAAGATGATTGTCTGACTTCCCCATTCTGTCTGAGACTCTCAGGACCAAGCCCATTAGTTCCTACAGAATATGTCAATCTTTAAAAATGACTCACAATTATATATAGTTTCATTTTCAAAACAGCCTAGGTAATTTCCTGAAACAGCTGGACACTGTAGTTTTTAGCAAGTGACTCAAACAGGAAGAAAAACTGCATTTGTTGGGGACTATTTTCAGCTGCGGATAAATTCACATTTGGTGCTCCAGTGAGTATTTTTGGCAGCCGGATGGTGTGTGGGATAGAGTCAAAATAAACTACAGTGCCTGTTCATGGTTGTGAAGGATCATGTCATCCAGTGCAACAGTGTAGCTCACTGATGTGTTTTTAATAGTTGTTAGACAACAGTGGAGCTCTACGGCACAGAGGAATAAGATGAGAGGTTTTGATATACAAATGACTTGTTAGTAGATCCATTCATCGTTGGGTTTGGTCTTCTCATGGGATTTACCAACAGAAGCTATGTGTGAAAGAAATGGAAACCCTTATTTGGACTATTTGTTAATTCACACTGGCTGACACATTCAAAATGTTCAAAATGACTTGAACAGAGTTTTCATTTGGCAGATTGATGGAACAACACAAACATCTCCTCTGCAGTCCCTCCCTTCTCACAGGCATTCATCAGACCTTCTTAATAATTGCATTTTGGATTGCAATCAAGATTTAATGAACCTGAGCATGGATGGCGTTAACACCTGCTGCACTTTGACCTCTGCTTATCTATCGGAGAGGTTTCTGAAAACAGTTTCTCAATCACTTTCAGAGCAAAAACGTACTTCATCCCTTCATCGTTGAGGAACAACACATCTTGGGTTACAGCTGCACTTGAATAGTCCTCATTGTTTAAATGAATGCATGTGATTCCAGATAAGCGTCGCCCCCCCCCTCCCCTCCCCTCAGAGGGTGAACGTGCGTCTCCTGGTGTCGCTGAAGCTCAGTTCCAGCAGATTACAGCACGAGTTATGACAGAGAGGGCACGGCTGTGTTTGGCATGAGACAGGCAGCTGGTCACCCCCCCCCCCCCCCCCCCCCCCCCCCCCCCCCCGCCGCCCCGTTCTCAACCCTGAGCCTAGGGCCACCCATGTCAGCTTTACTTGTCAGGGACTGAAGCCAGTCATTATACCAGGCATGAGTCATCCTGGAGCTCGGTCTTTTCCTACCAGCCACCCTCCTCTTCCTTCATGCTCTCCAGAGTGAGTGCTCACTGCTGCCTGCGAGCAGAGATGCAGCGATTAACCGATTTCACTATTAACCACGCTTTAAAACCTCATGTAAAGGCTCAGCTAGAACGCCTTAAAGGACAAGTGTTTAAGATTTAGTGGCAACTAGCGGAACGGACTTGGCAGAAATGGAACATAATATTCATAAGTATGTTTTAATCAGTCTATAATAATATGAAAATAAGAATTGTTGTGTTTTCTTTACCTTAGAATGAGCCCTTTATATCTACATAGAGAGCAGGTCCCATGGATGAATTTTAAGAGTTGGATACTGAACAAAAAATGGCGCCAATTCAGTCCAATAAGAATAGCTCAGCTGGTGCATACGCCAAAAAAAAAGTTTCAGACGGATTTCCAATTCGTAAAACTTGCCGAAGAAAAGTTGCTGCTAAAGGATCCAAAACCTCCAACTTAATGCAACTTCAAGAACACCATCCAGCCATACTGCTCAAGTAAAGATAATAGATAGTAATAACTAAGCTAAAAAAAACATTACTTTACTGGAAAGTTACTTAATCATACATTGAGTTGGAAGGGAATAATAAAAACATGTCGCTTACAATCAACAAAGTAATGGTGAGTTAGGAGTTGGGCTTTCAGTGCAACATGAACCAATGGCAGCAAAGCAGGAAAAGGAACATTACACCGTTTATAAACTAGCACTCACCAAAACGGCATGTACTCCCCTCAAGGGCCTCAGTAAGACCATTTACATCCTGCTGCCTCCTCTCACCTGTGTTGAGTAAACACCAGGTATGGAAGGTAAATATGTGACTAACTTAACATTAGGATCTTATAGACTTCCAGCATTATACCAGGAGATCTAATGAATTGCATTTCAGTGATTAATATCACCTGCATCAGAGATGTTCTCAATTTCTTTCTTTCATTTTTACTAAAATAAACAAACAAACAAAATAAAAATAGATTAATTATTAAAATAGGTTATTTAAAATTAATTAAAAAATGGGCATAGATGACAGATGATAATAAAACACTTCAGTTTATTACCTACATTAGTAATATTTTTCCCTAGGGGGATCAATAAAGCTCATCTTAATCTTATATTAATAATAATAATTAAAAATACTACATTTTAAATATTAGAAATCAACTAAAATCATGCATCAGCTCTGGTACTGCTACAGTGTTGTAGAATCCTTGGCAAAGTTTGTCTTAAAACCAAAACATGCTCATCTGATTTTTTCCATTGTGAAATAAATAATAATAATAATCATGAAACAGTGATTTTTTCCCAACTATAATACTACTATCAAAATCTATAACTGTTATAATCCTACCTGTGAATCATCTTTGCCTGTTTAAACTGGATTCTCCATGTCAGTGTAAACATGACTTTCTCTGCGTTTGTATTTGGAAATCATGACTCTAGCAGCATGTTAGCATGCTAGCAGTATGACACAACCACTGAAGAAACGTGCCAGTTTAGGGGTTGTTACTTCTGAATGGTGACTTATAGCAATCTGTGCAGCTGCACATATGTCGCTATTCTGTCTGCAATTTTCTGTCGCTAATTTTTATGGATGTAGCTTTTTAGCTAGCTATTTAGTAAGATGATGTCCCCACTCTTAGTCCCGCCTACACAGCTGTGATTGGCCGACATGGCTGAGCACCTATCTGTGTTGTTATCTGGTGTTTAATGAAGATTCCAGCCTCACTGCTAACATGGCTGTAGACTATGGACTAGTCGTATTGAGGAAAGCCAATGGAGTGAAGTGTGTATGTGTCACAGTGTGTGAGTGAGTGTGTGTGTCTAGGATGTGTGGTGTGGTTGGGGGGTAGGGGCGTGTGTGTGTAATGCCATTGTTTTCTGGATCGTGACATGACTGGCAACAACGAAAGCAGCCCAATGAATGTCTCGATAAAAGCCAGCAATGAAAATGTGACATGATCTCTAACCTCCTTTTTGTCATCAAAAGAACAACCCGTCTCTCATCTTTTTTTCTCCTCCTTCACTTGAATAATGCATGATTTCATTTGGAGCCCAGCATTCCTCACATTCCTCCTCACTTTATCCCTGCAGCCATTCCTCCTTGGTATGTTTATATTGTGATGTGAAGGAGTGAATGATGGCTGCAGCTGCTGCAGCACCGGCAGACTCGCACAGAATACATTTGTGGTGGCAGACGAAGAAAACAAAACAGTTGAACCTTCTGCTTGAGCTTGTGTGTACAAGTGTAGAATACTGAGCATAAACATGTGTGATTATGTACTTCTTTGGAGGACAGAGCCAGAGGTGTTTGCAGCCCAAATGTTTAACATGCACAGTTTATTGCCCCTGGTCAGCAGCACACTGCTCTACATGTTTGGGCTTCAGGCTGTATGGACCTCAGGCCATCAGGAGCTCTGGCTGCAGAGTGCTGACAGCTCTAACAGTCAGAAAAGTGCAACATAATGAACATGGTTTGTAAAAAAGAGCAGAGCTGGAATGTAATACGTCCTCTCAGTGAGGCAGGCTGTGTTATTTTTAGCTGAAAGGTGAGACCATTTACACCATTAAACACTTATTTAGTATTTCATACACTGTCCTGAACAGTAGTCTCTGTGCACAGACACTGTAAAATAGTGCGGGTAAGTTAATTAATCCATTGGTTGATTGACAGAAAATAAATCAATAATCACTTTATTTGTAGTCATTTATCAAGCAAAGAAACATTTGCTGGTTGTAGATTCTCAAAAGTGAGGATTTGCTGCTCTACATCATCGCCCCCTTTTAGAGCTGCAACAGTTAGTCAATTAATCAACTAGTTGCCCATTATTAAACTAATTGCCAACTATTTTGATAATCGATTCATCTTTTTCAGTAATTTTTTTGAAAAAAGCTTCTCAAATGTGAATGTTTTCTGGTTTCTTTAGTCCTCTATGACAGTTAACTGAATATCTTTGAGTTGTTGACAAAACAAGACATGTGAGAACATCATCTTGGGCTCTAGGAAACAGTGATTGAGATTTTCCACTAATTTCTGACAGATAGATCAATCAACTAATTGATTAATTGAGGAAATAGTCGACAGATGAATCGATAATGAAAATAATCGTTAGTTGCTTCCCTTTCAACCAAATAGTTCCAGAAACTATGGAGTCTCTAAAAGTGCCTTATCGAACCATGATTAACCAGATGACACTGATGATGGATTAAAAATGGCGTTTGAGACACAAGATGTGAGGGAACAACAACACAGTTATCATCCTGTTTGTATTTACTGATGCATTCACTCCTGGTTTAGTTGGATGTAATGAAGAAATAAAATAAGGAAGTTAAAACTCTAGAGCACCCGTTTCCAAAGTGGTGAATCTGTGGAGTGTTTATGTGATTCATTTCTTCTTTAGAAAGTAAGCTCAATAAAAGACTAACAATTGAATGTTTCTCTCATTTGCACACACTGTCTTCTGCATTGTTCTCACACTTTGTTCTCCTGATTGCTGCTCTCATTCTTTTGCTCTTCCTCTTTATCTCACTCTTCTTCTTAGACTCAGTTTTTTGTCTTCAATTTTGTTGTCTGTCCCTCATCCTCATATGGATTATAGTGGCACCCACTGATGCTTACTGCGTGAATAAAGCTGGACACAAGATGTAGCAGCTGCAAGGTTTGTGTTTGTGGCACCAGGAACTAAAGCGCTGTAGCCAAAATTAGACCCTGAGTCCCAGAAAGAGTTCCTGGGTTACTGGGAATATTGTTGTGGTTGACATGGGCTAGTTGTAAACTGAACATATTTGGGTTTTGGCCTGTTGGTTGGACAAAATGAGTTATTCACCCTCTGCATTTTTCACTATTTTGTGAGATTTAGACTGAAAGATGAATTAAAAAAGATAACTGACAGACTACTATATTTAATGGTTAGCTGTAGCCCTTCATGCAAAAACATTTCCATAGGTTTTTTTTTTTTTTTTTTTTTTTTACATTTTATTTCAGTGATGATGATGATGTTCTGGGGGATGGTTGTGAAGTGCAGCTCTCCAGCTGTACAGAAAACGTTTCTCTCTGACAATGTGTACTCTGCAGTATGGCTCCGCCTCGCTCCAGGACATGAGATACTGGAGCTTTGTTTCCAAACACTCAAGGCCTCAGCACTGTTGACTCAGTGTGAGAGTGTTTGTATTCTTACATCTCTCACCGAGCTGCAGCCTGAGAACACAGCATCTGGGTTTCTCTCGTTATCCCATGAATTCATGAGCTAATTCAAGGCCTGCAAGCTCGTTCAGCTCACACTCGTCAAATCCTAAATCCTCCCTCGCTAGAAAGAAATGCACTCTGCGTGTTTGCGGCTCGGTCTGTGAGGCAGGGCTGGGATCAGTTTAACTTCTGTTCAGTCCATATGTGGGTAGAAAAGTAGATACTGAATGTTTGCTTTGGTGTGTTGTTGTTGATGTCAAAATCAGAAACAGATGAACAGGAATAACCTGATATTGAACTGCAGCGATTCACTTTAAGTACATCTTTTGGTTTTTATCCGCTGCTTTTTATTTAGATAATTGATGAAATACATTTAAAAAGCTGTGCTTATGTAAACCACACTTAGGCTAAGTTGTCCTTCTCTCCCTACTGTCATGATCTACAGTATGTGTAATTGTATATATAGAAGTATTCTACAGTAATATTAATTACTGTGGTTAGTATAGTGTTTCACATCAGAATATACTGCGTATATATATTAAGCCAGTTCAATTGCAAAACACAGTTTTCATGCAAACTCATAACTCAAGATGCCTTTGAGCAATCCTGATTAAACTCACTGGAGACATCCCTCGCTATCTCCTGAACATACACCCAGAGTTTCATTCAAATCGGATGAAGGGGAGACAAATGGTGGAAATTTGAGTGTGCAGTTATTGAAATGCCACAAGGCTTTGTGATGAAACAAGTGTGTGATCAGTCTCTCTCCTTTAAACAGAATTCAATTAGCTGAAGTGACTTCATTCACCTTCATGAACCCTGAAACCCGCTTGTAATTTTGGCTAATTTAGCTGCTTCCTTCTGTTGAGCGCAAAAAAGCTTGGACCTGCAAATTGCTGCTTGCAGCTGTTGGATCTGGGAGGAGCATGGCTGGTTATCAGCATGAATTAATAAAATGAATTAATAATATAATGATGAATGATAATTAATAAAATTATTAATCTGAATTAATAATAACGGGGCAGCACCTGGACACCGGGACCAATAACCAGACAGTGAGGTAGTCTCATAAAAGAGTTCACCTAGAATGCTAATATCTGAGGGATGTCAACATTCACAGGTGAATGAAGAAGGTTTGAGTTCAATCAGTCACTTTTCACGATACATAAGCACAATAATAGAAGACTTCTCTTTTAAATATACAACAGTGTTTATTAAAAAACAGCAAAGTTAACAAAGTAAACCGATACTTTGATCAATAAATCACTATCTTAAAATCTACTTCTGCCTAAGCAATAACAACAGCTATGTACAGTGAAAACACATGCAAGCGGGAGCGTGTGTGTGTGTGTGTGTGTGTGTGTGTGTGTTTGTGGGCAAGGTGGCGTGAAGACGTGAAGAGGACATCCCCGTGAGATTCAAGATGGCGATTCAAGATGGCGGATGTGATCTCATGAGATGTTGTCACGCAATCTCAAGGATGGTGGACGTGATCTCAGGAGATGAAGACACACGAGAATCAAAATGTTTGGAAAATGTTTAAAAAATGATTTGAACACATACAATATGTATCAAATGGAAGGTCAGTTTAAATGTTTTAGATTCAACACGTCTGATGTGCAACATATCAGCCACATCACATCATTTGATGTACACCATGTTAATGTACCACACAGACAAAGTAGTCAGTAGCTGGGATGTACTGATCAGAGAAATGTATGAGATCAAATATACACTTTTATGGAGAGTTGATGCTGAGTGTGTGTGTTTGTGGGCAAGGTGGTAGATGTGAAGAGGATGTCCCCGTGAGATTCAAGATGGTGATTCAAGATGGCGGATGTGATCTCATTAGATGGCTTCACTCAATCTCAAGGATGGCGGACGTGATCTCGGGAGATGAAGACACACGAAAATCAAAATGCTTATGTGGCCACGTGAGGAAGTCACATTACGTGAGAACCAAATGGCAGATGTGACTGCGGTGTTTCGGTTAAACAACAGCAAGATGGTGCTGACCGGTGGTCGGCGTCTCTGCACTCACCCAATTCAATTTATCAAACACACGTGTCCAATGGTAGATAACGAGGGGTAGAGCGGCACTGTGTCCCACATTATCTGACTGTCAGATGTGTAAGAGAGGTGTATGTGTTGTGTATATGTGTGTGTGTGTGTCTGTGTGGGTTAGTGGCAAGAGAGGGAAGAAAAATGAGGAAAAGTGACTGTGGGAGGGAGAGAAGCGGTTACTTTGTCCATAGAAAGTGCACATATGGACGGCAGTCTGTAATGCCCGTTGTCTGATTTTCGATTGACAAACAAATTACTTTCTCACTCATGGTGACACAGCAGTCCCAAGTGGGACAAACACAAAACAATCTAGCATAGTTAACACAACTAAACAGGCAGCAAACTTTAACTACTCTTCAGACTATAGCGGAACAAAGGGTTTCGGCAGCCCGTTCACAACAAACAACAATAACGCAAGCAATATAGCTTAAAAAGCTAAAAGCTAACAACACACAGTATAACACCGTCTCTGCCCAGACGTCGCGGCAACGTTGGCGGCTTTGATGGCAGCTGAGCCTCATTTGGCATTGCGGAGAAAACAGCGGAGCCAACTCAGTTAAAGAATTCGTCTCTGTGGAGAAATCCTTTCTCCCTTCTGGAGGCAAATTGAGAGCGCTGGGTTGCAGCAGCGGTCTGTCTCTTGGATCTGGTGAATGTGTTTGGTTGAACACAGGGTGAAGTCTCAGCTCATCCAGCGAGGGGAGGCTCTTCAAACTCAGCGAGGGGAATTACACGTGCATGGGGTTACCTCCTTGCGTAGTTACAATGGGAAGGCGAGGATGTCTGTCTGCAGTCGATACTTAAAGCTGTTGTGACGTCACGGCTGTGTCGCCATGACTTCCTCTGGTGTTGGAGCATCTCTGCCAATGAGAGACAAGAATTTGGGGCATCCCACAGATTTAACACAAAGGTGCAAACTGAGCAGTGCATGATGGGAGATGGAGTCCGATTTGGACTCCTTTTCTTTGACTTGGCGCCCTTCTTAGTTATCAGGCTTTGTGACTGCGTGCAAGCCGGCCTTCGTGTCATGCACACGGGAATGAGGCCCGACACAGCTACATTTCTTATTGTTGTTGTGTTTCTTCTTTGTCTTCAGTAAAACACTGCACTACTGCCACCATCTGTTTTGTCAGCGATATGACAGCATTTCTACAGAGCTCGGTTTCCCCCGTACAAACTACAATGCCGAGCTGACGTTTTCACATTTACCCACTCTGGAGGATGTTTTGGAAAAGCTCCATTTTTGGGGGAGAAAAAAACTGTTTTAGTCTGGACAGAGGGCCAAAATGGAGAGAAAAAGATGCGTTTATGAATTCAGCTGGTTTAGTGTGGACATGGTCTGACTCCCCAAGTGTTAAACCAAAAGTAAAACTTAGTTTAAAAGGGCTTTAGTAACTTTTGCTGAACATTGCCCATTTTGACCACAATTGTGGGATAATGATAAATGCTGAAACTAACTGTAACATCAGCACAAGTAGAGAAGAGTTATAGAGTCACTGAGCAGACCCGCTAATGTTGCTTATAAATTTAACTTTTCATTTGTAAGAGGAAGAATTTGTTATTTCTTCTTTTTAAAGTTGCATATCCTCCCTTTAACTGTTTAGAATAGTTAACAAAAATCTCTTGTCCCTTATGTGAGCAGCACAACTCAAATGACAGCTCACTTAATTACAGTTTGAATGTTTCGGATGCATTTAATTAATTTTCTAGGGGAAGGATAGGGAGCAGGTAACCTGAACAGCAACATTCAGAATGCAATATTAGGTCATTTTATATTATCTGCTTTTTTGGATTTTGAAATTAAAAAAGCAACAAACTCACTTTATTACCTCTTTAAAAAATTATTAGAACACATACAGTATGGATCTAACGGAAGGTCGGTTTAAATGTTTTAGATTCAACTCAATTCAACTGGTGTCCAACATAGCCACATCACATCATTTGATGTACACCATGTTAATGTACCACACAGACAAAGTAGTCAGTAGCTGGGATGCACTGATCAGAGAAATGTATGAGATCAAATATATACTTTTATGGAGAGTTGATGCTTAGAAATAGGACAGTGGAGTGTCCTGATGCAGTGACCTGTCTTGATGCTGCCAGTGAATGGGCACATATGCAAAACAGTGGGTTTGCATATGCATCGCCTGTGTGTGTTGCTCTTTAGTCTTCTTTAGTCCTATTTCAATGATTTTGGATCAGATATTTCCTGATTTGAATCTTTATTTTATTACTGTTGTACTGTGTTTAGTTAAAGTTCCTGCATGTGTAAAGGTTACATTAAACTGATTTATTGTTCTGATATTCTGATGATCTTTTTTGTTGTTGTTCCTTAAGCATCCCTCTTAACTGTGAGTGAGCTGAGGAGAACAATGTGTTGAAAGCAGTGCTTTGAAGGAAATGTGGCAGGCAGGGAGAGTCAGCAGAGATTTGGCTGCCTCTCATCACAAAGGCATTTCCTCCTCAGCCACTTCCTGCTCAGGAGCAGTCGTCCTTAAACTCACAGCAGACTCTGCCTACACTGAGGGCTAATATGGAGCCAGTTGTTCGGTCATCAGGATGCTTTTATTGCTGCAGGGTGAACATCGTTGTGTCTTTGACCTTGCACAGTGACCAGTTTTATAGCCCGAGTCTCATTAATGCTCATCCTCTGCAGTCTTTTCATCTATCCAGATACACAAAAAATATACTGTCCTATTAATGTATCAACATGATGTGTCAGGAGGTAGGCAGGGTCTGTTTATAGTACCAACCCACCTCATCATTCTTGTAATTATGATGCCAGTAATGTTCAATGTACAGTATAATGATACAGTGTTTTTAACTAGCTTACTTTACACATGAGGGTTATCATTGGGCTGTCAATCTGTTCAATAAACAAAAGGACTTACTTTGAAACAGTGATTCTTCTACCTGCTTACATTTTAAATGGAAGTATTTTGCTACTACTTGATGGATTGCTGTGAAATTTTGTAGACATTCATGGTCCCCAGATGATGAATCCTACTGACTTTTCTTCTGGTGCCACCACGAGGTTGACATTTTTAGTCTTAAGTGAAATGTCTCAACAATAACAGGGATTTATTGCTAAGAATTGTAGGACTAACTTTTTTTTATCTTGTGTCATTAATTCTAAATTTCTATTTGTAAGATACTTTGGTTTATGACCAAATACCAGCAAAACTAGTGACATTCCCATCAGCCTCAGCTGTACTTTTTGTTAAGTGCTAATTAGAAAATGCTACCATGCTAACACACTAAAGTAAACACTTAACCAGCTAAACATTACCTTGTTAGCAGTTGTTGAGCTGAATGCTACGTGCAGCCTCCCTGATCTGCTAGCATGGCTGTCGACTCTTATGGTCGGTTTATAGTAGATCCAGTGTTTCCCTTAGGTTCTCCTATGGGGTGGGGGGTCGGGGGGTGGGGGAGGGGCGTATTAGCTGCCACACATTTCTCTGTTCTCTATGTCTCTGTTAAGCGTCGTCACGTTAGGCTAACCCATTGTTGCTAACTTTGGAGCTAACCCCCTTCACTTTTCCAGCAGTTGGGGAAACAACAGACGTGACTTTTCTTGGTCTTGAGAAGCTGCAGCATTTATTAACTGACACACTGTTGTCTGTACTGTACATTTACTGCCAGACTGACGACCTCCTGCTAACCTTTTCCTCTGCTCCGCTCATATTCACTGTCAATTTCCTGATGCTCGCTCTCTCGCTTAGCCACTCACTCGCTACGCTACCAAGAGTTTCTCAGGCAACGACACAGTTGTTAACTCGTGTTTCATAACAGCGCTGCTCAGAGGCTCCCAAACGCTGTTGATTTCTGAATGAATGGATATTTGGCATTAATTTAATTTAACTTGCGTCAAATTCTTCATCTGTTTACTAACACAGACACCAAAGAGCCAGTTATATGAGTGGCTGAATAAGTGGACAGCTGTTCCATTAGCTCTCCTTAACTTTTTGACAGTCAGCACAAAAAACATTTATTGCATGTTGCAACGAAATAAGTTGTTGCGTTAGGTGTTTTTAGGTTTTTATAACCTTCAGATCTGTTGACAGTGTTGCAGACACATTTAAAGAGAAAGCAGAAAACCTAAAGATATTTTAGAACCAAGACCCATAATGACATCTCATGATGTCTACACCTAAAATGAACCTTTTAACATGTTGATGTAGCTTTCTTTGTTTTCTTACATGATGGTGAGCACCTCATGTTCCCAGTCAGAGATGCTTTGTGTTTTCACTGCAATCTGTAATAAAAAACTATTTGGCACCAGCCTTTTCCTGAGGAACATCCACCCCCGCAGGAAGTGAACTGCTGAATAAAAGGAGTGGCATGGATGACGACTTCATAGAGGACTTCCTCTGCAGGCACCGTGAAGGGAAGTCTGAGTGATTTTTTTTGAGACGAGCTGTTCTTCCATGGCAACTGCAGAGAATTGAAGTGTGGAAATTGGCTTATAGTGCCTCAGCAGGGTCAACACGCTACCACTTCTGATGCCCGCTGACAGTGACCATCTCATGGCCCAGACAGGAAATGAGATCAGAGGTTGGAGAGGAGCAAAAATGATTATAATTTTATATTCATAGCTTTGGTTTGCGTTGGGAGAATCCTATCAGTCTGAAGCAGCAGTTGACGCCACAGAGCCTATCCCCTCCTACTCCTGCTGCAGACACTTAGAAGTTTGAAGTCAGATTGCAAAGAGTACTCAAAGGATTGTTTAGTCATTTTTGGACCATGTCATCACAGGTATGGTCATTCCTATAGATTAGCTTATGTATTCACTTCTAAATGAAATAAGCTACAGCCATGCTACCAGCTGTGCGAGTCTGTGTGCTAAATGCTAACATGAAGATGCTAATATGCTCACAATGACTCACAATGACAATGCTTGTTTACCTTGTTCACCCTCTTAGTTTAGCATATTAGCATGCTAACATTTGCTAATTAGCACTAAACAAAGTATGTCAGAGGCTGATAGGAGTGTTTCACAGGTATTTGATCATGAACCAAAGTATCGGACAATTTTAAATTGACATAATGGCACAAGATGAAAGTCAGAGGATCACTAAAGTTATTACACCAAAGTTTCCCATACAGTTATTTATTTCTGGCAGCCTGCCACAATAACATCATTGACCGCTACATTTTGATTTTCTAATTTTTTCACTATTTAAGACGCAGGACATTGATTCGTTAACTCTCTCTCTCTCTCTCCCTCTCTCCCTCTCTTTCTCACACACACACACACACACACACACACACACACACACACACACACAAACACATTGATAACCAACTATCTGTGAATAGCCTCTTCTCTCTATGCACAATCAAAACATGGTCATGCGCGAGAGGAAGGATTGTTGTTGGCTTTTCCCCGCAGAGAAGACGGCAGGCCAAATTCCTTAATACAATCAAACTAAAGTTCATGAATGGTTAGTATCATGAACACATGCACAAATTTGTCCAAAATTGATGCATTCAAGATAACTCTATCTGATCTGTCTATGTTCTTGACACAACACTGTCAAAATACAGCTGGGTTGTCAAGGTTAGCACGCTGTACATAGCTGCATGCTATTTGCAGTGGAGCATGGTATTATTTAGTAATAAATTTAAGAAAGTGCAGGTATGCCTCCTTCCACCGTTCAGCCACCGCCACAGATAGAATCTAATTCTGTGGGAAACACTGTCCAGAATATCATGGCAATCCATCAGATAGTTGTCAAGACATTTTAAAATTACAAATGTCAACCTCATGGTGGCTCTAGAGTAAAGGTCAGGACACCAAAGTCAGTAGGATTCATAATGTTCATCATGGGAACCGTGAACAAAATTTCATGGCAATCCATCCAATTATTTTTAGACATTTCACTGTGGACCAAAGTGGTGGAGTGACTGACAGAGCAACAGTGCCATCCCTAGAGTTGGTAGCATGGCTAAAGAAAGGAAAAGCTGATCCTTACGGAGAACATAGGCTTCCATGAAAAAGAGGAGAGGAAAATATTGAATATTAGTTCAGTCTGATTAACAGGTTAACATCTTTACAAACTGGTAGACAATCCAACACTGTGCCCCTGTAATGGCCAGTGACCAGCCTCCTCACTCTAATAAATAGTTGGCTTTGTTCATGAAATACTCTGGTCACAAATTTATCTCATCATATTTATCTACACATTTCCTCTATCTGAAGTACTTAACTCTGCATAGATTTAGTTAAGTCCAACACCGGAGAGAGCCTGATTAAGCTGAATCTCCTTCATGAGACTGGCTGCAGGTCTGCACGTACTTTAAACATCAAAAACAGACTGATGGGATTTCTGTGATGGTTTCTGATTACTTCTGAACTTTTAAGTGCTTCCAAATGTGAAGTTCCACCTCAACATCCTCAAAGCCATTTATAAGACACATTTCTGAGACTGAACATTAGCTAAATAAATAATGAATCAGCCGCTAGATCTTTCCTTTATGTTGTTGAGGCTCTGAAGAAAGTACGGGCAGTAGAGCCAAGTGCTTTCCTTTCTTGACACTGTCCTCTGAGGAGACACATGAGGCAGTGCTAAGTGTGATTTCCACACAGTATGAAAGTCTGTGCTAAATGCTGAGCAGCTTAACTCTACAGAAATGTTATTAGAGAAGTCCAAAGGGAGAGTTTTTGACATGCCGTCAGCAGAGCAGCTGGCTGAGCCTCATTGTAGCCTCTCCAAGTGCCTTATTACCAGGCAACAAGGTGCCGATTTACATGACAGAGTTTTGTTGTTCTTCTTTCTCAGATTTACATGCCAGCAGTCCCCACCCACCATTGTTCTGTGGTGATGGGAGTAAGACAGTGCAGGGTGGTCATGCTGAGGTTTAGATAGCTGCTGCTGCTGCAGACCACCCAGACTTTACATTTGACCTCACCTCACCCTCCCTCCCCCTGCTTCAGAGAGATGAGATCCAGACGTCATACTGCTGACGAGGCAGAGCACACTAACGGTTCTAACGAGCATGGATTATTGAATGTGATACTGATATCAAAGTTGCTGATAGCTAATTCATACTATTCGTATAGCACCTTTTAAACAGGCTAGTGAATACAAAGATCCTCATCAGGCTGCTAAAACGGCTCTGAGTATAAACACTGAAAATTTGCTTTACCAAAAACTTTTGTCCTGCACTTTGAAACAACTAAGCACAACTTGTTCATGCAGTAACAGCATTTCATACATGTACGTTGGTTTACAGACAAAATGAATCTGAGACATAATGGTTGGATTAACTGATCAAGAATATTTTGGTTAGTCGCGGCCTTGGTTAACTCATATTTTGGGGCAGTTCTTACACAATTTACAGTGTAAAAGCCCGACTGATAATGGATTTTGAGTGTTTTCTCCCAGGAAGTTGTTTAGCTGAGGTGGTGAGTCACTAAGATCAATTGATCATGATCAATTTAGTTTGTAAAGTTTTCATTGAAGGTTAATGCTTTGCTTGATAAAAATGTATTATTTTTCTATGTCAGTGGACGTGATCTTCATTTCAGGCGAGGTGGACCACCTCTGCTGTGGAAAATCCTGCATAAATGAGCTTTCAGATTTTTACATGGCTTTTTTTTTATGAGAGCTATTTAAATACTGTTAAATACTGTTAATAAACGTACTATACTGACCTAATAAAAGGTTGATAATCTTAGCTGGCAGGGAGCACACTCATTTTGTTATGAATGAAGTAAAACAAACCATAAGTATATTTAATTATGTAAGAATAATGAGGCTGAGACACATAACATAAAAGTGCAGCCTTTGAAACACTTACAGCACTGCAAGTTTGTACTGAGATCACAAATGAATATATTTGCCAATGATGTGGCCTTGTTTTGTCTACAATCTAATGAGGCTTAGGCACTATGCATATGCATGTGTAGGTTGATATAAAGTAGCTGACCCTACAGGTTATATCAAAATTATAATTCAGTATCAGTGAACAGGCACTTGAATGCAGCGAAGTCGGCTAAACTCCTATTTAAACAGACACACACCAGTGTCTCTGCCATCTTCTCCTCTACCACCATATTACAATTTGCTCAGATTTATTTGTACAATATAACTTTGTGCTGTGACCTCATGATAAGATCATATCATCATGATACAGTCCCACCAAAAAGTGGGATATTGTTATCAGCTAGCCTAATTTAAACTAAACTCAGTGAAAGTTTCCAGTTTCCAGTTTTTGCCCCATCACTCTGCATTACAATAATATATATCTTTGCCAAAACTGCATTTTTGTTCTAATAAAGACGCTTAATTGCTGCCAGCTGCCTCAGCCATGGCCCTGTAACAAACTTCTGCTCAGAGCACCAATCTGACCCTACAAATATATGTGTTAAATATGTATGTTAAATATATCCAGGTGTAAAGGTTACTTCATTAAAACAGAGTTTACAGCAGTTCTGTGCAATCTATGTGTAATAAGAGCATAAACATAAAACACAATTGATGTATACCGCCTTTATGCCTGCAAAAAAAATGAAAAAAAATTGACAGCCTAAAATTTGTTTGCCCTCTCCCAGAAGTCAAATCTGAAATTCCTCCACATCTTAAAATAAACTTCAGGGTTTATAGAAACACTGGAGAAAGTTTCATGCTTTAGTCATAAAATCCACCATGCCTTCCATATATGAGTTTATCTGCTCCACTAGTGATGTGTGATTCTGAGGTCTTGAATGATGCCCACATGAGAAGTAAGAGCAGATACAGAGTACATACCAACAAGAACAATAATCTCTCCTGACAAGAGAGGTCACAAACACAAGGTCACAATATTCATTATTCGCCTCACATTTGACACTCGGAGTGCTTGAGACTGCAACAAATAAAATCAACAAAATACATAACGTTAAATCCATCAGCAGTGTATTATGTAACTAAAGGTTTCTGTATTTGTCCAACTTTGTCAACTGGAACCAGGAGATCAAAACTCTTCACTGAAAGACGTTTGTTTAAGCTCGGTGAGTCAGGTGAAATCATAATATCTGCATCAATATAACATCATCTTAACTGAGTGGAGCAGTTGTGGCCTTTTGTTGGCAGTGTTGTCTCAGAACTTGCCCAGCTGAATGTGTGCTGTAGCAGTGTACCAGTAGTAAACCATCATCAGCCTCATCCTCTCTGTGCAGTGTGTCGTCCCTGAGCTGACACTGTTATCAATTATGGATTCAAGTAAAAAGCCTGGTGTCTCTCAAACCACTGTGTTCCACTGACCCACATCTGCAGCTTGTAGTTTTTTTACTCCTTTTTTTTTTTGTTTCCATCATATTTACACTGCCGACAGTGGTCTGAATATTCGTCTGCAGTTGGTTACAGTATAGAGTTTGAGTCATGTATGAGAAGTAAAGATAAGTGTGTTGTTTCGGGTGTCTCCTTTCTCCTCGAGGCAAAGCTTGAATTAATGAAATTCACAGCTGCAATCAGACAAACAGAATGTGTGTGTGTGTGTGTGTGTGTCATATTTTTTTCACTTACTTCTAGTGATATCTATCCATGCTGGTAGTTTTGGTTTGGTTTGTTCAGGTTGTGATATTTCTGTCTTCATCCTAAAACAATGTTGATGAATGGAGATTAGTTTGTGGTGCGTACAGCATTGTAAAAATTACATTACAAATGAATAGAAACAGTGTCCCTGTTAGTCTGGAAAATCCACCAAACACACTGCAATCTACTACTTTCTATAGAAAAAATAGCTCCTGTGAAAACTGTTGACAGGAAAAGGGGTTAAACATCCTGCTGCTGGAAATACTCACTGCTGCACCAAATGTGTATTAATCCGCCACCGAAAATAGTCCCAAACAAATGCATTATTTCCTCCTGTTTGAGTAACGTTTGAGAAAAAGTACAGTGCCCAGCTGTCTTACAAAATGATTTAGTCTTTTTTGAAAAACAAACTATATATTTGTCAGCTGTTTTTAAAGGTTTAGGTCTTTATTTTCCATTTAAGGAAGTAAATAGCAAGTGTGTGTTTTGTTGTTGTATTGATTTTAAGTAAACAGTAGTATTACTATTTCATGGTAGATATACAGTGCTGTATCAGAAACTTAGCAATGACATGTTTTAGTGCATTTTCAAAATATCTTACCTATAAAATTAATATATGATTTTTGACTCACTTCATCATATGTGACATGTGTGCTGCAGGCAGTGTTTCTTATTACGCTTAAAAACGACTACTTTTCAAATATAAAAAGTAATGAAATGAACCGCAGACTTGTTCAGCAGTGTTGTAATGATCCCAGAAATCATCACTAGCATTGTATCAATAATAATTGGTATGAATAAATAAACTGATATCTAATGTATGAACATTAATCAGACATTTATGAGCCAGAGAGCAAAACTCAGGGTGAAATAATTTGTTATTCTGTTGATGAAGATTTTCTACCTCTCGTGTTGGTCTGATTCTGTACATGAAGATCCAAACTCCAGAGAGGAAGCTATTTAGAAGCCTTTAAACACATGCGTATTTATGCACATCCTTTTTATAACAACATTTATTGCTTAGTTTATGCTGATTTGTAGCAAGTTGGAAGCTTAGAAGCAAAAAACTGAAAAACATTCCAAATTTAAAGTGAGTTACAGCACAGTGAGTTCAGAGCATGATCAACATCAACAAGATACATTTCAAAGGGCGAGAAGATTGGGGCTCTGGATGTTTGACGATGTTGTTTCACACACTGTATCTTAAATAATAAATGACATGCAAAAAAGAGATTGATTAAATGTTATGTTATTGAATATTTTTGTGTCTTTCAGATCATGGGAGGCTGTTGACATCCGACTTTGCCACCAGCTAAAGAAAACCCATTAGCGTAGCCTGAACACACAGGTTGCTGGACAGTGACGGGTCCAACCATGGCCGCCCATCGAATCAGAGCCACAACCAACAACAACACTTCTCTCCCTCGCTGCAAATCTGAGGGGACGCTCATCGATCTCAGCGAAGGAGTGTCAGAAGCCACTCTCACTGATGTCAAAGGTCAGCTGCTTAAACTAAAGAATGCAGGCAAAAACAATCACCTCTGGGGGTTTTAATGACATACGAACTGGGCAATGAAAAGAATGGGATAGACTGTATTTAAAGATGCATAATGATGACGTCCGTGCAAGTGGTGCAGTTCGTTTGTTATTCTTAATAACTTTTTAACTTTGCATTAACTTTACATGTAGGCCTTAGACATATATGTTTCAATCATGTTTTAGTCCTTTCATATTTTTGCAAGAAAACACACAACACAAAGACTGCACCTATTTAATGACACCAGACTATTTTGAAAACTGCTAGAATCCATACATTATACACATAGAAAAATCAAAAAACCTGACATTGTTCTTTTTTTCCAGTGCCTTCTCCCAGTGCCTTACGACTGGATGCTACTGCCTCCTTCGGCACTGCCAGGGAAGTCGTTGCCATTAAGGACTACTGCCCATCCAGCTTCACTACCTTGAAGTTCTCTAAAGGGGACCGCCTCTACGTTCTGGACTCATCAGGAGGAGAGTGGTGGTACGCCCACAACAACACAGAGATGGGTTACATTCCTGCAGCTTATGTGCAGCCCATCAACTATAGAGACTCATCCTTCAGTGACAGCGGGATGATTGACACTGTGGGAGACTGTAATGAGGAGGCAGCCAAAGAAATGGACCTTCTAGGAGAGTGGGCAGGGGTGATTCTGAAACCAACCACTTTCCAAAATGGAAATCCTTTTACAACAACCCATACCTCTACAAACCCTTTTCTAAATGGGGGTCCTCAGAGCTCACTTGATCAGAACAGTAATGAGAAATCAGTTGACCTCCTTCTGTTTGACACCCTCACTCCATCAGCGCCCAACTCCACCAGCAGCACTGCCGACATCAATGGTTTTGGCAGTGGCATTTTTAACCTGAACCCTCTTAGTCCCACTGTAGGGGTGGGCCAAACGCTGCGCAGGGACAACCCGTTTTTTAGAAGCAAAAGGTCCTACAGTCTGTCTGAGCTGTCCATCCTGCAGGCTCAGTCCGACACCCCTCAGGCCTCCACTGGTTTCTTTGGTGGCCTTAAAGCACCGGCGCCAGAGCAGTTCCAGAGCAGGGAGGATTTCCGGACTGCGTGGCTCACCCACCGCAAGCTTGCCAGGTCCTGCCATGACTTGGACTCACTGGGTCAGAACCCAGGCTGGGGCCAAACACAGCCGGTGGAGACCAACATCGTCTGTCGGCTGGACAGCTCAGGAGGGGCTGTCCAGCTTCCAGACACCAACATCAGCATCCACATACCCGAGGGCCATGTAGCTCCAGGGGACACCCAGCAGATCTCAATCAAAGCTCTGCTAGACCCACCGCTAGAGCTGAACAACGACCGCTGCACAACCGTCAGCCCTGTGGTGGAGATCAAACTCAGCAACATGGAGACCAAAACTACCATTACCCTGGAGATGAAAGTATCTGTTGTGGTGAAAATGGAGAGCAGGCAGACCACTGAAGTATTGTGTGTCAGGAGTGATTGTAAAGAGGGACCTTATACCCCTATTCCTCAGGCGTACATGTACGGGGACACGGTCCAGGTGTGCCTGGATAACCTGGAACCGTGCATGTATGTGTGCGTTGTGGCTCAGTCCCAGTCCATATCTCCAGACTCCACAGTTTGGGAGCATGTGGTTAAAAAGATCACCCTTGGAGTATATGGTCCCAAACACATTCACCCATCTTTCAAAACAGTCGTGGCTATGTTTGGCCATGATTGTGCCCCAAAGACACTATTGGTGAGTGAGGTAGGCAAGCAGGCACAGTCTGCACCACCAGTAGCGCTGCAGCTCTGGGGAAAACACCAGTTTGTATTGTCCAGACCGCAGGACCTCCGTGTTGGGGTTTACTCCAACATGGCCAACTACGAAGTAAAGGCTAGTGAGCAGGCCAGAGTGGTCCGGGGCTTCCAGATCAAACTAGGCAAAGTGAGTAGACTTGTCTACATGATTGCCTCACGCAACACTGAAGAGGTTTCTGATTTTACCTTAAGAATCCAAGTCAAAGATGACCAAGATGTTATACTGGCCCAATTTTGTGTCCAGACACCAACACCACCACCCAAAGCAGGCCCAAAAACATCAGTGCAGCGGCGCTTCCTGAAGAAGAAGGAAGTGGGCAAGATCGTCTTGTCTCCTCTTGCCATTGCCACCAAGTACCCTGTTTTCCAAGACAGGAGAATTAATAACCTGAAGTTTGGAAAACTAATCAAAACTGTCATCCGACAAACAAAAAATCAGTACTTGCTGGAGTACAAAAAAGGAGACTTTGTTGCTCTGTTGAGTGAAGAGAAGATCAAGCTGAAGGGCCAGTTGTGGACGAAAGAATGGTACATTGGATATTATCAGGGCAAAATGGGACTTGTCCATGCCAAGAATGTGCTAGTGGTTGGCAAAGTTAAACCCATTTACTTCAGTGGGCCTGACCTTACAACTTCATTATTACTGGAGCAGATACTGAAGCCCTGCAAGTTCCTCACATACATCTACGCCTCTGTAAGAACTATACTGATGGAGAACATCGGCAACTGGCGAGCATTCGCTGACGCCCTCGGATATGTCAACCTGCCCTTGACGCATTTCTGCCGCGCAGAGCTCGACAGTGAACCTGAGAGGGTTGCATCAGTGCTGGAGAAGCTGAAGGAGGACTGCAACAATGCAGAGAGCAAAGAGCGGAAGTCTTTCCAGAAAGAACTCCTGACAGTAAGTTACAGCCTTGGCATCCTCCTCTGTTGCAGTGACTTAGCATTTTCTCCAAGTCATTGATTTGAAAAAATGCAAATTTTCCTTCCCTGTTCAGAGTCTCAGTTGTTCGTCTGTTTGTCCTTCATATGTGCAATTAAATGACTGTGTTTCTGTCTTGATCCTCCCGGTAGGAGAATTCTCTTTTGGAACACAGAGTTGTGCCTTTCTCTTGTTATCTGCACACAGCTGCTTTAGGTTTTAGGCTTTGGTCCAGTCTGCTAATTCTGCTGGGAGAGCAGTCGATAACTGCTGTGTAGGCATCAAAGTGTAGTCGAGACCCGAGGAGCAGTGGAGAGCAGCAGAATACTTTATTCCCATACAAGTGTTTGTTGCTTGAGTTTAAGAGTTAGTGTGCAGCGTGTTTACAGTATGCTGATCTTATAAATCCAATTGATTGCTCAGGCTGCTCTAATAATTTTCTGTCTTTATGTGCATATGAATCAAAGCCCTTGGGGACAAAACAACACAGTAAAACAGCTTAATGAAACAGACCCTTAGTCTTGTATTTACAGTATAAAGTAATTTTAAAAGGCAGATTTAGTGCACGAATATTATGTACTGTGAATAAATGCCTTAAAAACAGAGCCACAGGTGATTGTCATGTATAGATCATCAGTAAACTCACAGCACAATCTTTTTGCTCTTACAGAGCAAAACACAGAACTGAGCCTTTTCCTAAAAACATTTAGCTGTAATTGGTTTATCAGATTGGTAGTTGGGACTTACTTGTGCCTTTCCTCTAAAGAGAACAGATTTGTCCGCAGTAGACGAAGAGACCTGTTCAAGCCTTTTCTCTTTTCAGTATATTCAGCTTTTCTTCATAGACAAAATGCTGAGCTGTAAATGTGAAAACCAACTCTATCTGATACTTTGTAGTGCATCTCCTGTCATGGAAATGTGGATTTCCTGTGTTGCCTCAGGTGGTAATGATTCTCATCCTGAGATGCTTAAACACACTGAACACTCATATTATATTTAATCTGACTTGTGCTTATTGCCCAATGCTCCATAAAACCTTGTATTTTCAGTCTTCCAGTTTTTATTTTATGTGTCTGTGCCTGTTTGAAATACTACAACCTTTAGGGGGAGTGACGTTAAGCTTCCCTTGTGCCTTTATTCTGTTTCGACACTTTGTTTCTCTGTCAGTATAATATTCAACTGAGAGTCTCTGTCAGAGGTCATACAGCTGAAGTAACACGGAGCAGAAACACTGTAATTTACGCAGGGTGGTAAACACTAGTTAGAACCATTTATAGACAGAGAAACTGCAGTATGGAAAAGAACATAATAAAAGGTGGTGACTGAAAATATGCCCTTTTGGGGGAGTCGGTACTTTGCAATCCATTTCTGAATATAGGTCGGCACTGTGTTTTCTGTTTCTTCTGTCACGATTACACCTAAATTACTGGTTACTGCGGGGACAATCAAAGCACGCAGCAATCCAGCAAATTTGAAATTATGAAGGCTCTTTGTTTAACCGACACAAATATGCTGTTTGTGCCATTTGCAAACATCCAATGTTTGTTTTTTGTCCCTTGAAAAGTGGATTTTGGTCTATGTGTGGGCCTCGGAGTAGCTGATTGTCAGATGAAATCCTCTTCTTCCTCTCTTCTTGCAAATGAACTATTTTCTATTTCAGAGGAAACAATCTCTTATGATTTGCCGGTGTGTCATTTTGACATGGGCAGAAGTCTATTTTTAGAAGAAACACAACCAAATCAAAAGCACTGTGGTTGCACCAAAGAGCTCCCTTTGTGCTCCAACATCTGAATCTGTACTTTTCTGCTTTGATTGTTCATGAAGAAAGGAATCATTAGCAGTGCATATACACATATACAGTGTATTGTTACAAATATAGATTTTTTTTATTGTCTTGTCCTAAGTTATTCATTTAACTGCTTCTCAGACGAGTCAGTGTCGCCTGTATATTTAGATATGATAACATTAAGAATGTACAGATGTTGACTAAGTTAATAATGGCCACAGATGGGTCCTATGAGCCAGAGAAAAAATATATGAGGGGAACTATGAGTTTTTACATTTGCAGGCTCTGTACACATACAAAATAAACTTTGTTCAAAAGTATTGTGATCCAAATAATGTCTAAAGCCTTGTAATATAAACCACTGTAACAAAGCAGGAGGACCAAGGATTGATAAAGTTTAGAAATGAGACCATTGCTCCATCTGTCCATCAGTGTTACTCTTTGGTACGGAACAAACATCTCAACATCTACAAAATATTTCAAGCTACTGGCCTTACAACCATAAAATTTCTACAGCGCCACCATCAGCACAAAAATTTCCCTTCAACAACATTTTTAGGTATCTTGAAAATTTATAGCTGTATTTTTAACCAAGTAGGTGTAGATATTCATTGTACTCAGAGTATGAATTCTAAAAACTTTGATGACCCTCTGACCTTCAAGTTGAACATTTTCAACTTGTACGAATACAATTTCAATGTAATTCACATCATTCACCTGTCGTGAATAAACGTGAATTCGCATTGACTTTTCTTGTTGTGGAACAATTCTCTTTGCGTTCTATGTGAACACACCATAAAACCGTAAATAATTGATTTTTTTTTTTTGCCACTAGGAGGCAACGTAAATTGAAAGCTGCTAATATAACACCAACATATCACTTTTTAAGTTGATATGGTGAACTTGTGAGCAAACAGTCAATGATTTAGACATCTGGCAGATGCAGAGCAACATTAGTATTTATTTGGTCGTGTTTCTGTCCACCTCATGAAGTCCTTTTAGTTCTGTTTCAGCTCCAGAGAATAACATCTTTCTGCTGTTTGGTGCTGCACAGGTAGTGTTTTTTTTAGCTTTTTCACTGAAAACAGCTGCCTGCTGATGCCAAAAATGATGCTGATGAGAGCTGTGAGAGTGAAACAAAACAAGTTAGGGGTCAGAAAACCAAAACAATAAGTTGAAAGATTGTGAAAGGTTCTGAAGAAGTGTGTGGAAATGCAAAGTCAAGTGATAATTCTCTGCAGGTTCAACACTACAAGCAACACCTTTCACATACACATAGTCATGTGATTGTTTAAAAAAAAAAAAGATCATAGCCACTTTAATGTTCAGTAACATTAAAGTAACAGCCCTTTCAACAACCTTCTCCATGCTTTGCTGTAGCACCGATGCATTTTCACAGCCTTCACCATGCTCCCCACGACTACTGTCATGTTCAAATGGGCAGATTGCCTTAACATTTCCTGATTACTTTCCAGCAGTAGTAGTAGTAGCAACAACAGTATTTATTATTAATTATGAAAGTAAGAGAGAGTGCTACATTTTAGCATTTAACTACATTCTGTGTTCTTAGCTTCAGGTGATTAGTAGTTATATCTACAAATGATAATTACCTCTTCATAATGTAACATACAGTATACCAGTGCATACAGTATGTTCTAATGGTTGATCTCAGAGTTTGTCTTTAGAAGCAAGCAATAAGAAGCCCAAGGCCTCAGTTTAAACTCTGGCAAAATGAGGAGCACCTCAGGAGTGCAGGTTGAGATTTATCATCGTTCATCGGCGTGCCAACTACCTGATGGGTTGATTCTCCTCCCAGCCAAACAAATCTGCTGGAAGGTGCTGAGCAGAAGGGAACAGAGTGCACCTCCAATCTCAAATATCTAATCAGATTTTAGCATCAAATTTGCACTGACATGTCATTATACTGCATGGTCGGGCTTTTAGATTTTTTTTTTTTACCACAACAGTTACATCTATTAATGTTTTTCTTTGCTTTTGCTTTAGTTCTTCTTGGAAGATAGGGTCTGTAATTTTATTTTGGGTGATTTTTTACAATTATTAACACTTTGACTTGTAGTTTTCCTACAAATTTCTGGATGTGAGGTCTAAGTTAACCGTTCAGCCAGAAACTGGGCAGAATGATCACTTAACTGGTGGTTAGAAGATAGACTTCCAGTAGATTTCTCCAAAAGTGACCACACATTGCAGTTAATTAGAGAGGATGTTGTAGCCCAGCATATTTGCATGAGAAAGTTTTTAAGTCACAACAGTGACAGCAAAATGTATCTGCACGTCTTGGTAAAATATGTGTTTCTAAAAGCTTTGTGACGCAAAGACTACTCAAAGCGCTAACACGCTAACCAGCCAGGAACATAGTTAGTGTGAGTTAGTCACAATAGCTCCCTCAGCTTCTTTCTACTTTCTCTGTACTTGGCTGTTTACTCCACCCTGGCATTTTGTTCTCAGGATTATACAGCATTTCATTCAACAAGAAGTTTTATTGAAGAGGAGAAAAAAGGCTCTCTGAGCTAAAGACCTGTTTTGTACCATCAACTCTCTTCCCATAATTGTAAATCATTTATCTTTTGTGGAGCCGATTTTACTCTGACAGAGGAGGCGAACAACAGTGTAAAGACTTGCCTGATATTTATCTCACTAAAGTTGAGATGAATAGATTTAAAATGACAGTGTTTAACATGCTGCTGTGGTCTTTAAGGTGAGCAATTACAAAATGTCTCATTATGTACAATTTTGTGAGGCAAACTTAAGGCAAACAATAGAAACAAAATTGAAGCAGACTCAAATTGATAATAAATATGACTTTTTTTCTGGAATAGTTCCATTCAGTTATTTGTTCTGGATGTTCCCAGGTAATACCTGTATGAATAAAGCTATCATCATGTAAGAATCCATCTAGAGTTCAGTCGTCCTGGAGACGGTAGAAAATATGTCTGGGATGAACAGAGATTTACCTCGGATGATAAAGGGATTTTAAACTATCGCTTAGTAAATGATAAACTGAACTGAGCACTGACAACGGAGCGCGTCTTCTCATGCTGTTACTATAGTTACTATCACTGGCTGGATGTTGCACTGGTTAAACAAAACACAGCGCTACTCTGGCTGTGTGTGAGTATATTAGCTAAAGCGTACATTTAGAGCATTTCAATATGTTATTGCGGTCTCTTTTGTTCTAATCTAAGACTTAAACACTTATCAAACAAAGCTTGTACGTGGACAGTAGTGATGCGCAGATTGCAGTTATATCTGAGGACACCACGGTTATCCACGAATCGGGCAGGTCAGGGATTAATAGTGGAGGGGTCCTGGGTGGAAGCAGCATCTGTAATCTTTAAAGTAAATTGTCAAAGAAAACACTCAAACATCAGCAGGAGCAGATTTAGTGATCTGGGGCCTCAAGAGAATTCTGTCTTGCTTTGGGACGGTTTACATTCTCTCCAGGACGGTTCCGGGATGGAGTCAGGAGCCCTGCTTAGAGTTACATAACAGTCTCACGTGTCTGATGTGAGTCTTGTGGGTTTGTAAAGACGTTGTGTTGTTGTTGTTGTCAGCGGATGATGGAAAGGATCCAGGTTGTGTCTGATGGATCTCAGGCCTGCAGATGTTTCCTGCCTCATTGTTCAGAAACTAAACAGAAGCTCCAGTTGGGGACCTGCAGGCGCCTCCTTGTCCTTCCCATAATCCTCCTGGACCCAGACTCCCTCTGCACATAGAACCAGTCACAGACGCTTAAACAGCACATTCTCTCTAGCAGGTGAATTCTGTTACATAATAGGAGATGATTTGTGCTTTATTTCATGTCAGGGTACAGCCGCATCACACATCAGTCATCCATTATTCATTTGATTAATTCATATTTATCATCATGAATTATTAATCAATAATTCATTTCATTTTAGTGCACAAATAAAGATGTGTGTAATGGAAATTTGGGTAAACGCTTGTTTATTTTCTTCCAGAGAATTAGATGACAATATCACTAGTGCATGGTAAATATGAAGATACAGCCAGCAGCTGGTTAGCATAGCTTAGCATAAAGACTGGAAACAAAGGGAAACAGTTAGCCTGGCTCTGGCCAAAATGTAAAAAATCAGCCTACCGTTGCCTCATATTATCAGCTTGATATTTAACAGACAGATTATTAGAGTATTAGTCTTCTCATCTTGTTGAACTGTTCTGTAATGTGATAAACTTACTTGTGAATGGGTGATTCTGGGCAAGCAGGTTATCACTCTCTCTGTGTCTCTCTCAAGCTGCTGCAGTTATCTTTGTGGATATGAAGGAGAAATTAAAAATCCAAAATAAAAACCCCATATCTCTCTCTCTCTCTCTCTCTCTCTCTCTCTCTCTCTCTCTCTCTCTCTCTCTCTCTCTCCCTCTTTCTCTCTCCCTCTCTCTCTCTCTCTGTGTCTCTGCTCATGTCCTCCCTGCACATTGTGTTCATGTATCCTGCTGCTTGCTTGCTTAAACATTTACCCACTGCACACATTCTCTTGTCAGCATAGATTTGCCTTTCCAGCAACAAACTGCTAACTGCACTTTCTCATTAAGAAGCTACTGAGTAAAGAAACCACCCAAAAAAAACTCAATGGACTGATTGATTACGGAAATGTAAAAAGAGAAACATAAATCACCGTGAGTACAGCATATACAATATTACTACCAACTTTTCAAAAATAAAGTACAATCTTTCATCTCAACCCAACAAAGGGTAAAAATGCTGAATCTCCATTTGTCAGTATAAAACAACAAATTCTCAATTTTATTTTTTCAAAAATACATCATACTCAAATCTCTTCCATCTCAGTGTTCATGGATAACTCATAAGTCATTTCAAAGTCAGTCTACAGGAATTTCTTTCACTGGGAGTAAATCTTGTAAAAGATATTTTAAAGTGATGACGGCAACGATTAGTATCTACAGTGATCTATAAAACACATGACTGATCAATGGACTGCACATAAGTGATACCAGAAACAGCCTCAGACATCGACCTGATATCCTGTCTGTATGTCTTTTTCTCTGGTAATATGATCTGAAAAAAGCCCTTTATTGTGTGTATTTACTTTGTAAACGGAGCCTGAAAATGGACACTGAAACCAACGTGCACAGCTTGCAGACTTATTTACTCAGAAGTGAGTCACTACTTTTCTGTCTCACATGACGTGAATAAGACTGAATCCCACTGTGAGCTTCTTTCAAGCAGTCTGAATTCCTCCCATACAAGTGAAGAAAGAGAAGCACCAGGGGAAACCCTCCTCCTCCTCCTCCTCCTCCTAACCCCTGTTCTTGCTCCTCTTGTTGCAGACAGTGAACAGACTGCAGATTCCGTAAAATCTTGAAGCATGAGACCACAGAGGTAGAACCTTGTTGTATCTTGGTGCTAAAAGGGGATTTTCATTTCTCTCACTCAGAAAGCTCTCACTCAGCTCTGCAGCAGAACGTCCGGCCCTCTTGAATTATTTGCAGTGAGATCAGAGTGGCAGATAGAGCCTGAGAATAATAACAACATCCTATTTCTGGAGGAGGACTTTGAAAACTGGAGAGGCCACCAGGCCCATTATGTGCGATTAGCTTTCTGCTTTTGCCATTTTTGTACACAGATCTACATTTTTTTACCACCATCCATGGCCTCCTTCCTCTTTTTTTTCTTCACTTCCTCTTCCCCCCCTCCTTCAGCGGCTGGGTGTGGTAAGCTGCTGCTTTTGGAATAACTGACTTGAACAACAGATCGCTCACTCTCAGGAGATTTGGCCTTGTTTGGGAATGTGCAAGTTGTTTCAGTTTATGAGGAATGAGGAGAGAGTTCACATGGGTGGGTTAAGTGTCAAAACCCACAATCAGCGTCCTCAGGTGTCAGTTTTGAGATTGAGGTTTGTTCATGAAGAAGGTAAATAGACGAGAAAGCAGGTTTAAAGGAAAACTGGAAAAGGAATGAAACTGCAAAGCCACAGTGCAGCTAAGATGAGGCTGCAAATGGGAAAGGTGGAGGAAGTCAGATGGAAAATGAAGATGGGATAGAAAACTAATAAAGGGGAGATTGAAGTGGAGAGATTGAGTGTCAGCTTTGTAGCTGAGAGGAAAAACAGAAACACGATGACGGAAGAAACAAGTCATTTATCAAAAACCTCATGGTCGGTCGTACCGAGAGTTTAGTTTTGCCGTTTTCTTCTAATGTGAAAAAGAGGGAGACTGTGTGTGTTTCTGTGTACACACGTCTGAACAGCCTGCTTCAATCCCACATCAACGTTATCTCTGAAAAATATGTCTGCAGGAATTTTCTTCTCCTTTTGACAAGCAGATGATTTATGCAGCGGGGGGAGCTGCAGGGCGTCAGCGTACTGATTGCTGAGCTGGTGAAACAAACTCTGTGGCATTTAACTAAAGCACACACACGCACACATTCCCATAACTAGTCTACACAGATCAGCTGACATTTAAGAAAAACACAGCATTTAATTCCTCCACAGTCTCAGTGTATTGTTGCGGTGCGTAGAAACTGTTTAAATTGCAGTAATAACAGTGTACGCCGCTCCGTTCACTACGGCGCAATTATTAGTTTCAAATCAGGCCCAAGACTCACAGAGCACGTCACTCACTGTTAAATACTTTACCACACGCCATCAAAAATTTACAGCAGAACGTTTCCGACCACTGAGGCATGCTAGGAAAAGATGAAAGTGCAGCTTCACAAAACTTCTTCTTAAAGCTCTGACCAGTGAGCTGGACCTCATAACATAATAAAAATAGAACATTCAACATACACTGTGCTGTCATAAATTTCCCTCTCATGTTAGCCGCCATCTCCTGCCTTGAGCCTGATAGTTGATAGTTCATTCTTGACCTTGGAAATAGTAGTTTGACATAATATTCTCAAGGGTCAGGTGTCACCATGACAACTTAGGAAACTCCATCCCCTAATGAAGTCCATGAGTTGCGGTTGAAAGGTGTGAACCCCTGAGATAAGATGATTTTTCCTTTTTATCTTCAATATTGGTTTTTAACCCTTTGAGAACTTTAATAACAGGCTTTACAGCTTTTGGCATTGTCACTTCATGTCTTAGCTAGAGATTGTTAATTTAGACAAGAAGGTTGACAGATGTCATCAATTTGCCTCGTCAGTGGTATTATACATGTTTCAGAACATCATATCAGTACAACACAAATATGTGTATTTGAATGTATAGAGGAGAGTATCTGTATTCCAGGGATGTAAGAACCATGCTGATGGGACAGTCTGAGCCTCAGTCATGTCAAAACATGTACTGATTGTGTAAAATGAACGAAAATGGTTTTTCTTTGTTTTATTTTGATTTTAGATGTTTTGAGACTACCATTCCCATCATACTTTGGGTGATGCAAATAGAAAGTGTAATGTTGCCATGTAATTCAGCTGAGCTGCACTTGAGCCCTGATTTTATAGTCTGTATTTCTTAATAGTAATTCATTGATGATTTATCAGACATGCACCTGATTGATCTTTTTTCTCTCCTCAGTCTTTTTTTTCTGTAGTATCTCTGGACACAAACACGACGTATGAAAAAAAAAAATCTGTGCCACATGACAAAGATGGCAAAATACTATAGTGGCCTGAATGTGTGACAGTATTTTTTCCTGGACTACGTTTGAAAAAGCAGTGGTTGTATTATACATATTATTCACAACATCAGATATTCTTTCATTTTAAACGGAAAGAGTCTTTTACAGAGTGTTGCATTATGGGTTGTTTGTAGCCTTATTGTTGCTAGGCTAGCAAGTTTCTTCATGTCCATTTATAGTGTGTCATTCACTGCTAATAGTGTTTAGGAATATATGAGAGTCTCTGACAGCTTGCGCAACGTGTTTTACTGCCACTGAGGAATTAAATTCCTCAAGAGCGAAAAGTCAAAAGCCTCTCACAAGGTCGACTGTAGAAACCCAGCGGGGGCCGAATCATCTGTCCATGGATGCATTGTAACAATGGAAACAATCACCTGGATTACTTTTGATACTGAAGAAAAAGGCTGAATTTCATTTGTTTATGAGGCAAAATCTGCTCTGATAAAGGTTGTCTTACTACGTGATTGCTAAGTGGATTTATGGAAGTTTATGCTTAATGGCCATGGCACATACTGCAATTCAGTTGTCTTATTGTCACTTCACTATTTGCAATAAAGGAAGATTGTGGTAGTAATTGGGACCATCATCTCTTGTTAACACCATAAGCTCAGAAAACTTCCCACATTCACAATGTGTCTGTGGAGGATTCAGGTTTATATCAGACCTGCAGTTAAATTGGATCTGGAGGAATTAATAGGCTGAAAAGTACAAAAAAGGAAGCAGGGAGTGATGCTGAAGGAATTATTGATTGAGTCACTTACATGCACTCAGTGTTTTTATGATGAAGAGGTTTGATGCTTTTTACAAACGGCAATGATATCTTCTCTAAGTCTCTGCATACTTCTTCCAGCGCTGGCCTCCAAGAGCTTGTTAACCAAGTATTTTTGGCAAACAGGCTTTGACAGGACATGCCACACCTAGCTATTAGGGCTCATTAAATTTTCACAATTAAAGCCTCTCAGACAAATGAAAAAGGTGGCGGAAGAAACTTGTCGCTACTTAGAAGGCAGAGCCTAACAGGATGATGCCTCAGATTCTCCATGTTTTGCTCTGCTCCCAGGTGATGTTTGCTTATGAAGAATACAAAGTAGTAAAGGAAGCCCTTCATTACATTAATTCAAGATATGTTCATGCTTATTATCTTAAACCATTGCCATCAGCACAAATATGCACAGTTTTTAATGTGTGACAATTTAATAATTTGCCTGATTTTTAAAAGATTTATATTTAGGTCCTGATTACAGGAAAGAGCACAACTTGTGTCTATGAACACCATCTTGATGTTGATTCAGTATCAAAATATTTGCTTGACATTGTCAATCCAACTGTATATCACTGCAGAATAAAGGAAGCATAACATTGTTACCCAGCAGCACTCCTGTCTGGTGACAGATTTAAAGTCACGGTTAGACAGAAAGTGATTCCCTTTATTTTGGCAGGGATTTCCTGTGGTTGTTTAGTGAGGAAACAGGTGCTCGTCAAAGGCTTATCTCCCTGACAGCCCAGTCCCCCCGATATCCACAAAGACTCCGAAACAAACAAACCCTCTGTGTCGCCAACACAAGCAGAGTCAAAATAAAACTTGAGTTTAGTTTAGTTGTTGAATTTGTCCAGAGGTGGTGACTGAACTTTTTTTTTCCTTTGATGAATGTAATTTGGTGGCATTCCTGCAGCACAGTCAGCAGCATGTGATTGGCCTACAGCCGCTGCTATCTCATCCTCTGGTCTCGTCTCAGAGTGAGAGTGGCTGCTGGAGCATGGCATCTGAATCACCCCCCCCTCAACCCCCTACCCCCTATCCCCCCCCCCATATCCTGTCATTCCACACATTCCTGCACATGGAACTGAAGCCCAAACTGGAGCTTTAAATTCACCTTCGCTCTGTTGAGTCTGCAAGTCAAAAGCTACATCAGAGTGGGTCAGTTCATCTGTGTGAGTGTGTTCTTGGGTACTTCTATCTTTGTGAGGACCAGTTTGAGTTTTAGGTAGAACATTTTTAACATTTTAAAAGAGTGAGGACATTTTTGGAAAATGAGGACATGTTTGGAAAGTGGGTAAACTTTTGGAGAGTGAAGATATTTTTATAGTGAGGACTTATTTGGACAATTTTTGGATAGTGGGCTAACTTTGTCTGGTCTTCACTTCTTCCAAGAGCTGTTTGAGAGTTAAGACTCAGTTTAAGGGTTAAGATTGGAATTATCTTTGGGTTAGTCATGGAGTTGTGGTGGTTAAGTTAAGCAGGTTAAGCAGAGGTTTCTTGTCTGTCCCAGAGTCCAAGCTTAAAAGTAGGGGGGCATAATCCCTGCAGCTTTTTGATTGACCTGGATGAGGAAATAAAGTCGGCTGAGTCAGTATAAATGTTTTAAATCTGGTCCAGCTAGGGTCAGGGTTAGGGTTAGGGTTAGGGCTAGGGCTAGGGTTAGGGTTAGGGTTAGGGTTTGATGTCTTTTATTTACCCATTTTCAATTGTCTCTATTATTATTGTTGGTTTTTAATATTTTGCCTTGTGTAATGAACTTTGTACCTTGAGTTTAGAAAAATGATCTACAAATAAAGATTATTATTAGTATTATTGCTATTGTTGTTGCTGTTATAATAGGATAGGGGCTCTGGGTTGTATTTAGTATATAAGTACAGATGTTTTTGTGTGTGCCTGTGTACGTGTGTGTAAATATGAATGTGATAATACATGCGTATCCATTAGTGCAAATGCACTTGTATTTGCATGTGCCACATTTGGATTTGCAAATCTCTTCTGACATGCTGCAGGTTCTCTGCTGCAGGAGCAGACTGAGTCTCCAGTCGCTCAGCAGAATTGATGGAGACAGAGGTTACAGGGGCTGATGGGAGGAGCTGGGCTCTTGTCCAGACCAGTTAGACACAAACAAACAGGAGACACATTGGCACATTGCATTTTTCTCTCCCATTTTTTGTCTCGCTAGCAATGGGGCTGAGGATGGATATGTTGTTTGGCAGTCCAAACTTTGGTCTTTTGGTCTGGCTTTACCTAACCCTGACCTTTTCTCTAAAGACAAACTGTAGCTAAAACATTAGTATGTTGCTTTTAGAGGCCACCATTAGGGTTTAACTTGAATCTAACTGAACGCAGCTCTTGTTCTGTCCTGTGTCTATATTCGTATCGTATCTCCTCAGCGCCTGACTCTTTCTATCACTGTTGATCAGCAGGCGTTTTCCTCATTTCCTCATCCTCAGTTTAGATGTGCCATAAATCCTGAGTGGTGCTGCTGAAGCAACACGAGGCTCTTATTTCTATTTCCACCAGAAAGCATCTGAAAAATGCACAAAGCTGAGATTTGCAGGGGGGATTGGGGAGGCAGCCTTTGGAAAATTACAGAGGATCAAGTCAGTGGAATGAAACCTGTAGATGTACATTTATTAGTCTCTTTGTGTGTAGTTTTAGTCAAACTTCACTGAATTCTGCTCAGTTTCAATCTGCACTAGACTTGTTAATGATTCATTGTCGTCCTCTCTCTTACCCTGTCTGCTGATTCTCAGTCAGAGCTCAGATCTGATGTGTTTTCACAATTCTGGCCTCACATGGTTCCAGAATACAGGATCTTAATCTCTACAAACCCCCATCATTTCAAGCTGTTCTTCTACTTCACTACTTTTTTATGTATTTATCTCAGTCTGAAGTCCTCTTGTCCTTTCTCTGCAGGCTCTGTTGAAGATGGACTGTCAGGGTCTTGTGGCCAGACTGGTCATGGACTTTGTCCTCCTGACCACGGCTGTGGAGGTGGCTGGACGCTGGAGGGAACTGGCTGAGAGGCTCGCCAAGGTTTCACGCCAGCAGATGGATGCGTATGAGGCGCCGCACCGCGACAAGAATGGGGTGGTGGACAGTGAGGTACACCTGTATTACAGTGCATTACTATTGTTTTGATTCAGTTTACATATGTTTGTCTTAAGATTAGTTCAGTATAATAATAACAGTATAGTAGGACCGACTTCTTTTTTGTTCTTTGGCCTTTAGGGGTAGTTATGCAGTTATATATAGTATTTCAATGGAAATGAGATATTAGTCAGTTGTTATTACTGAACTAGAGTAAGGGCCTGAGTCTTACACAACTGCTTAGAGGAACTCATGGTTGCTGAGTGTTCACACAAGGTTTGAAGAGTCAGAGTATTTGTAAAACTTTGAAACTGGCACCAGCTGTCATATCCAAATGACCTAATGAGTTGATTAAGGTCTGAGACCTTGTAAAAACAATCCGAGACTTCGGAATTCTTAAGGTACCCAAACTCTCTCTCTCCCTCTCTGCAGGCCATGTGGAAGCCAGCGTATGACTTCCTGGTCACATGGGCTGCCCAGATCGGTGACAGCTACAGGGACGTGATCCAGGAGCTGCACATGGGCCTGGACAAGATGAAGAACCCCATCACCAAACGCTGGAAGCACCTGACCGGCACGCTCATCCTGGTCAACTGCCTGGACGCCCTGCGGAGCTCCGCCTTCAGCCCCGCCGCTCAGGACGACTACGCCATCTAAGTTCTCTCCTTCATGACTCTTTACTCCTGCAGGTGTTTCCAGACACCAGCTCACCTCGCTCTCCTGGAGCATTTTAGAAGTTACACAGTTTGAAATGCTGCATACCAGCTGTCTGCTCACTCTGAATGCCACTACTGCTGTTATATGTTGTTTTTTTTTCCTGCGGCGCTGCCTTCAGCTCCTTGCACCCAGGGAAACCTCGCCAGACTGCCCCCCATGTCTCCGTGGCTGCCAGCCAAACTACACAGTGCTGTATGGAGCTCACAGTATTCACAAAGACACTTTTAATAGTTGCTGTCTTGCATAGTTATGTATTTTTGTACTCTTATTATGGCACAGCGTTTTTTAAAAGCAACACTTTAAACCCTTTGGTTAAGAACTGTGGATTGAACGCCAAGAAAGATGCTTTTTCAAGTAAAGACACTTTTAGACATTGTATCCTTGTTACCGTAACCTTGTCACTTTTGTCAAATCTGTTCTATTTATTTATACATCAAAGAGAAAAGTCACTTTTTCTTCTCTTCTTCAGGTTCTTTCACTGTGGTCCTTCTCATTTCAGAGATCCAAATATTGCTGTCAGTTTATAATTTTCAAGGCCTGGCAGTGAGAAAACTGTAAAGAAAAATAATTTATTGATCTTGTACACTAAGTTTTTATCAAGTTCTCCACTAGTGCTGAAATAATACGTCCATTAATTGAATATTACAGAAAATTCATCAATATCAGTCTAAAATGTAAAATTGATTAATCATTTGCTGCAACCATTCCAAACAGTCTCTGTTTCCAGCTTCTCCAATGTGAGAATTTTCTGTTTTTCTTTTTTGTATTATTGTTAATTGAATATTTTTGGGTTTTGGACACAACAAGTCATTAGAAAACATCACTTTGGGCTCTTTTTTCATTGTTCACTGTTGACTAAACGATTAATGCATTGAGCTTGACTGCTCGCGTAAACAGCAGTTGACAAAAATATCTGAACTCAAGGTCCACTTATTCACTTGTTCTGTTGCTTTCGACCGCATCACACGGTCTTCATCAGCAGATTTAGTTTGCTCAGTTATAGAACTGTGGATGCTCAAACCTCAAACCATTTCTTCTCCATGTTAACCTAAACTCAACCTCCAATTTACTGATGATGACCGTGTGATATGGTTGAAAGCTCCAGAACAAGTAAGTAAATAGACCTTGAGTTGAGATTGTTTTGTTGACTGTAGATCTGTGGATAATTTTTTCAATTAATTCAGAAATTGTTTTTTTACTTTCAGCCTTACCTTCCATATAACAACTGAAGCTTAGTCACTCATTCTCAACATACTCTTTATTGTCTTCTGCCTGTGTTTCTTTTGTGTTATGGAAATACTTTTTTCCAAAGCCTGCCAAAAATGAATACAGCTCTACACAGATGACCTTGTTCAATGCTGAGACCACTGTTGTAATGACACTGTCTGTCAAAGCTTCTGGCTAGGTTTTGTCTCAGTGCTGCATACTGTGTAAGGTGGTAGTGACACATCCAGTGGTGAGTTTCAAACCTTTTTGTGACTGCATACTTTTGTGGAAAATACTAAATAAAATGTAAATATTTGTACGCACTATCTGTCAGATTGTACGTGAAGAAGCACACATTGAACAGAACATCACAGTCAGGGTTTCTTTCTTCTTCTGAAGCAGGACCGGCCATCATGTTTCATGTGTTATCAGCTTTTTGTTTGTGGGAAATAGACCATCTGAGAAAATGTGCAGCGGAAGGTAAACGAGATATGCTGGTGCAGGAGGGAAGACATGGACAGGGAGAGTTTAGGTGAGATTCTGGGTACAGACAGAGCAAGGTCAATGCAGAAAGACAAGAGAAACCGAACAAGCAAGACTTGTAACAAGGAAGATTTTACAGCCTTTGATTCTTCATGACCTCCAGCAGCCTGCCCACTTATCTTCCTGCTGCCCTCCTCACTCCATGTCTAATGCTTAAGGGTTCAAACTGCTACAGCCTCCAAAATAGGTTCATGCTTCAAACTTGGGTTTGACTCATTGTTACATTTCCCAGCAGCAGAGCTTCTCTGGGGTAGAAATAATGAAAGTGTATTAATAATAATAAAAGTCTACAGTCACCCCAGCATTCTTGTGAGGCTTAATGATCATTACACAGTGAAATGATAAACCATTGGATGTTACCAAGCTGACACTTAGTATGTATGACCAGATTAAAATGCCAACATGACATGTTTAGTCTAGTCAGCACATGATGTAAGCATGTTAACATACTACATATGTTTTGCAAGTAATGATTATGCCACATGCACGCCCATCTGAGAGAAGTGTCAACAAAGTGGTGGAAAAATGGCTACAAAGCCACCATCACTGACAGTTACATAAATAATATCCAATATACATCCAATACATGGAAAGGAGCTATACATTGTATGTTTTGTTAACAAACAGCTACAACTAGACAGTGATAAAAACTGTTAATTTAAGCTAATTTTCCATTCATTTGTTTTGGTGTGCCTGCAAGGTATTATGTGTGAACACTCCTAGAGTAATGGAAGTTTTCCTGTGTTTGACAGTGTGAATTCAGCATTATCATGTTAGCATGTTACAAATATTTATCATGTTAGTGCAACAAGCTAACAGGACAGCTGATAGGATTCAGTCAGTCCATGAACTGAAGCGCTGGATTAGTGGAAGTTTTGACCTGTTGGTAGCGTTACATTAAAAGCCAGCAGATCACAGATGTTATTAGGATTGATCCTCTGGGGAACATGAATCTCTGAATCCAATTCCATGGCATCCAATAGTTGTCTACATATTTAATTCTGGACCAACCAACATCACCATTTCTAGAACCATGCAGCCCGCTTGCCTGAAAACTGTCTTGTATGCTCCATCCTTCAAGGTGTAACTACATTGGCCTGTACAGGTAGCTCTGCCCCAAGAAAGATATAGACTGGGTATTTTGGTTTGTTAGTGACACCACATGGTAGCAACAGTTTAATTGGTCTTCTGACTGGTGACAGCAGATCTTAATTTGAGTCAAAATGAGAGTACAGTGTCTCGGTAAGAGTGGACAGGGGAAGACCTGCTTCTTTACTCTGATAATTGGGAGGATTTCTACATAATAATCGTACACAATCGTCTGTAACTTCGAGGCTCATTCTCACTCTTTCATTCCTCTCTGTCCTTTTTCAGCCTCTCGCTCTCTGTGCTGTTAAAGCAAGCAGACCTTAATTAAATACACAGATTAATGGAGGAGAAAAAAGAGCCAAAAGGAGTGGAATTAATTACAGCAGAGTATGGGCTGACATGCTTCAAATCCCAGCCTGGAGTGCTGGTAATGAGCTTCCCCAGGGTGACAGGGCTCACAGAACAGCTCGGCACCTAGTACACAGCTCTGTACTCAGCTTCAAAATCCAGGGATAATCTGTACAAAGAGGGGACTCATGGGCCGCTCATTCAACATGTTGACTTTTCATTGTCATGTCCAACATGTCTGAGCTGTTACAGGGAAAAATCCAAATTGCCAGGAACTAGGTTGGCTTAAGGCTTTAGCTTCCTTAAGAATTCTACTTGCAAATGATACTGTATCATAAATGAGTGGATTATTGTTTAGGCTGCATAAATACCTGCAGGTCTCACTTTGTACACAGGTATAGATCAGAATGGAACATTTAAAATAATCTCCTTGTTTTTTTTTTTTTTTTGTCTAAATCACAATGGTTGCACATACCATACTTTGTTGTAAAGGCTACTCTTTATGTCTCAGGCTGTCCTTTTTCTGCTCCTGCTCTCTGATTGATATATTTCATTTCCATAATACTGTTTCTAAATTTGGCCCTTTGATTTCCTGCTTGATGCCCATTCACCACAAGGTTCCCCAGAAATGCAGAAAAGCCATGCAGAAGTGCAGAAGTTAGTTTTCATCTTCCTCAAATCAGAAACCCTTTTTAGTTTTTACTCTCTTTTTCGTACCTCTTAAATATGCTGGGGAGGAAGATGGGAATGTTGACTTTAATGGATTCTGTATTGAAACCAGTGCTGCAGTCAAGACCACTTAGAGGAGACATATCATGCACATTTCCAGGTCTGGTGCTTGACTGAATTATCTTTGCATGATACAGTTAAAAACTCCTTATTTATCTTATACTGGCCCCTGATGCAGCCCCTCAGTTCTGATAGCTTACGGAAGCAGACTTCCTCCGGCTCCAGAGACTACATAAACAAACAGTAGTAGTAGGATTTCACTTCTTTTTCTTGTTCTTTACTCAAAATATCAACGTCTCAAATACATCTGTACACATTTGAGCTGAAATCTGATCCAAAATATATGAGTGGACAACATGAACAACAGAAAAGGTTGAAGCCTTGACTTTTGACTTGCAATAAGCATTTTTACTTATGTTAACCTCAAGTTTTGGAACTTTGACCATGTTTACCATGGACAACCTCTTGACTATGTAATACATTATACATTTCTCAAAGAACTTTAATGCACAGAGATGAGAGAAATGGAACAAGCAAGACATGCAACAAGGAAGATTTTGCAGCCTTTGATTCTTCATGACCTCCAGCAGCCTGCCCACTTATCTTCCTGCTGCCCTCGTCTCTCCATTTCTAATGTTTAAGGGATCAAACTGCTACAGCTTCCAAAATAGCTTTATGCTTCAAACTTGGGCTTGAAGTGACTCATTGTTACATTACCCAGCAGCATTATCGCAAACTCTTGACTTTGTACTACATTATACATTTCTCAAAGAACTTAGACAGAGCTCAAAGAGGGGTTGTGTTGCATCGACAATAAGAACAATATAGAAACCTTTAAATTGTGTCTGAGACAAGTCAAAGTCCCAGCAGTTTCAAGACTGAGTCCAAATCGGCTCAAGACCAAATCAAGACTGACACAGAAAAGAAAAAAAATGAACAAGACAGCACCCACTCCATATTCTTCATACTGTTGTTCAAAGAGAAAAAGAGCGAACTCTGATATGACCTCAGATAGAAGTGTGATAGGAACCAGAAACAATGTCAATTTGTCTAAATGTTGTATTATTTACTAAAATTGTGAGAGAACCCTGAAAAAAATTATATAATTACATTAGAAGAAAAGTATCCTTGTACAATGTTACAGGCTAACTACAAAAATATATTTCACACAGTTGTTCATAAAGCTACATGTGTAGAATGTGGATGCTATTAACTGCAGAAATTGGGGGTTTTTGGCCACTTGGGGGCAACAGAAACAAGCTGCAAACACAACACTGATTGTCACAAAGTTGGGTACTAACTTTGCAGTTGTGATGACAAATGTCTTTGCACACAGTTGCTCATTTACATATCCAGCAGCCACATTAGCATTCATTTGGAGTCCTGCTCTGTCCACCTGAAACTGGACCTAGATTACTGGTGGCCAAAGAGAGACAAGTTTGAGATAATAGAATAAATGTCCAGAGTCCAAGACCGGAGTACTACGGCCCTGAGTCAGATACTCAAGACAAAACCTGATGTTGTCTCATGAGTCTTCCAAGGCTCTACCACGGTTCTATAACCACTAGTTTTTACACTACCATGCCAAAAGTATGCGAACACTCAAACATCACACCCATATGTGATACCATTTGTTTATAGACCTGACTGTACACAGGGGCATTGTCATGTTGAAATAAGAGAGAGCCTTCCCCAAACTGTTGCCACAATGTTGTAAGCACTCTATTGTATAATACATCACCGCATGCTATAGCATCATGATTTATGTTTTCAACACTTTTCAATCAAGTTGAATGTAAACAAAGCAGTAAAAGAATGAAACCCAACCTTCCCTGACACATGATTGTGATGGTTTGTTTTGCCATAAAGAGGGACGACTCGTCCTGTCAGAAACAGTGGCCAAATGTCAGTTTAACCACAGCTGAGATTGTTGCAGAGGTTTTGACATCCCCACCAGCTGAAGAGGAGCTCAGTGTAATCTGAGTCATTTTTTTTTTTTATCATTGTGCTGTCATTTCACAGTGACAACTATCAACAGCACCAAGAAAAGGTCACTGTGTGGATAACCCACTCAGCCCAAGAGCCTCTGAGATGGTAATGGAACCTTTACCTCCCTTAGTCCTGAAAAAAGGACTTTCTCTTTTTCTGCTAAACGATTACTGATCTCTTGTCTTCTTTTGCAGGTGAGTTTAACAGGTGTGGCGGCAATATCATGTCTCATCAGAAACTTGTTTAAACTTGTTTATGCTGCTGTGATGGAGGAACCTGTATGGAAGAAAATCCAGAACAGAAACATGATATAAAAGATACCCGTCATTTTATAAACCAAAAGCATCAATCCATGGTTCAAAGCTGATAACATATAAATCTTCTTTATGTTGAGCTCTAATAGACAGACAGCCCCTCCATCCATCTGACTCAATTGGGTTATTAATGGAAATGTGGACGAGACAAATGTGCTTAAACTCATACCATGATATGAGATATTGTCCAGTGATTTATCGGTATTTCAAGCGGAATTACATTTTTATATAAACAATGGATCAAATGATGATGTGTAATGTGAAAGGGGTCGCTAATAGTGACAAAGCCAGAGAGAATTATGACCAACTTGGCAGCTCTACAGAGCTTTTTGTCTCTTTTAGCTCCTAGTTTTAGTTTTAGGGCACATTTACTGTGTTTCAGTCTCAGTGTTTCTAGCAAATGGGCTCTGATAAACCCACTGTGCACTACCTGCCCAGTACCAAACAGCTGATGGACAAAGTTAGAGAAAAGCTGGTGAAGAAAGCTGAACATCTAGAGATACGTATTTAATAGGAGTTAATAGAGACCAAACCAGAGCCAACAGGAGATTTACATTCATCAGATGGACACAAAAACAACTCCAATGGGATAATAATCTTGCTCAGTGGCAACAATGGGCAGCTAACATGCTAACCTTTATAAGGTGATAACATGTTAATAGTGTTAATAGTGTTGTTTTTTCAGCTTATTCTGCTGCCCCAAGGTGGCCAAAATGTACCATAACTTTTGTTTATAATCAGTTGGGAAAAAATGAATTATCTTGACAACTTTTGATCCAATTTCCACACACTTTGCTGTGGAAATTCATGTTCCCCAATGTTAATTCAATGTTTATGTTCAATGTTAATGACCCCAATGTTAATGACCCCATTTTTCCTCTCGTAAACAAACTTTGAATTTTAGTTCAAGGTTATTACTTTCATCTTCAAGTCCCCCTCCACTCAAAAATGTGTTTTTCTTTTTGTTACTTCACTTGGATGTTTGAGCTTCACTGTGCAGAATGTTGTGCCAAGTTTGACACCAGAAGGCTGTTTTCACATTCATGTGTTGAAGGGGGAAAGTTTCTCTGTGTTCACCTTAAATCAGAGTTTAAGGGGTGAACCAAGCTGTAACTACCTGGCTTGAAGCTGAAGCCAATGACGGCCACTAGACGCTTCGACTGATTCCCATTCAAAAAGCCTCAACTTCTAATACTGTTTTCAATGAATCATTATGCTTTCAATCTCTAAATTCAGGTCATTATGGAAATTATTACTCCCTTAATAAGATTTGAAGAATTCATAAATTGCTTTGATGTCTGCTGTGATTGGCAGTTGCCTCACCTGCTGCTCTCTCTGGCTCCAGGACTAACACTGAGTCAGATTAGTGTTGCAAGATTTCACAAGTTTAATGTTACTTTACTATGATACCTGCCCTGTTAGCACAATTTAGCTAAAGTAGCTACCATCAACTCAAGTGTGGAGTGCTCAGTGTTCCCAGTAAGTGTTAGCCTGGATCCATGGTAGCAGGGTGTGTTTCCAGAGCATGAAAGGCAAAGCTCCTTATTTGGAAGGTCCTTTAAAAAAATGAGTAAGTTGAATTAATTTTAATGGTTGAAAATTAGATGGAAAAAAAACAAACAATATTACTCATCTCAGGGTGAAAGCCAGATTTTCAAAATAAGAATAAGCTGCTCTTTTTATTCTATTTCTCTTCACTTTTTATCAGTTGAAGTTTCTGATGTGTCTTCACCACCAGAGAAACCTATTTACTGTTTTACTGAGCTTAACAGAGTCCATTGGTAGCAGCAAACACACTTAAACCTTCTGATGTCCATCATATGGATCATATTACTGGATCATATCCAAAATGATCAACCCCTTTCACAAAATCTGATCATTTTTTTTAGTTATTTATTACCATTCATTTATTTATTTATATTTTATTAGTACTTACTAATTATACTTTTAGTGTAATTTATCTTAAATACAGTGAGAGTATTTTGCTAATTTCTAAATTCTAAATTTTCTAAAGTCTAATTTCTTTTTTGGGGTGATTTCATAGATACATGTGATGAAAACAGGTGAGCAGTGTTTTCTAACGCTTGTCCTGCAGCAAGAGCTTGTGTCTCTGCTGACATGAGCAGAACAGGAGCCTGTTTGTTCTCAGAGCAGCTCTCTGATGAGAAAGGTGAGTAAGATCGAAACCTGGCAGGGAGGCCGACTCTCTCTGTGTACTCAGCACTGTCAGCCCCCACCCCAATGTGTGTGTGTGTGTGTGTGTGTGTGTGTGTGTGTGTGTGTGTGTGTGTGTGTGTGTGTGTGTGTGTGTGTGCACCAAAAACACTGAGGTATGAGGGTTTGTGGGGAGATAAGAAGTGCTAACAAACAGGAGTCGGACCAGAGCACAGGGAAAGACATCCACACAGTCACAGAACTGAGTGAGTGAGCGTCTGATGGATGGAGACAGGAGACAGAGGCCACAACCAACTCCATGTCTACATGACATGCAGGTGCAACAGAAACTCATGTTCAGCTGATATTATACCAATAATATAATATTGCATGTTGTTGTGGCCCAGTTTAAATGTAACCATCTCATATTTGTGGAATGGACACACATGTTAAAAGGAAGTTTAAAGGATGTCATATGCCCGGGGAGAAAATGATCTGATGATCTGGTCTGTACAGCTCTTTCGCATTTTGATGTATGACATAATTCCTTTTGGAGGATAAATGTTGGTCTCGCAGATGAAATCTAACACTTGTAGCTGCCACATTAGTTTGTCTGAATGATCAGTGAAGCTTCATGTTTTAACTGGACAGAACAACAGCGCTGCCTCTGTGGCTCTATAAGTACAGATATCACTCCATTTACATAAATGTAACAGATCAGTCTGTATTACATGTCTGTTTATTTTATGAAGCTACATAACAGTTTGTATTTTTATTATAGCTACTTACAGACTGGATAAAATAATTTACTGCATCTCTCTGTCAGTGAGGTTATTTTTTTGTGAGAAAAAAGTGTTAGTGGAGCTTTGAGTTGAGATGATTTTTTCACAGTACAGTCAGGTAGGTGTGGTGAAGCTGAGCTGCTGTGGTCAGCAAGTACGCTGCTGCAGAGAGAGCAGAGAGAGAACTGACAGGCTCTTCTCTCTAATGGAGAGAATAGTTGAAAAACAAAAAAAAATATTGAATGAATGAATGAAAATAAAGTAATTGTTAAATGCATTGTTTATTTCATTTACATTTATCTTTACAACTATTTACAGGATAAATAAAGTATATAAGAGGTGGAATAACAGGGTGTCTGCGGGTCCTTAAAAGTCTTAAATTCAATTTTATAAATATCAGGCCTTAGAAAATGTGTTTATGTATACTTTGGTTCAGCTGAGCAGGGAGTCCCTGGTGGTGCTGCTGGACCTGGATGAGCATCCACAATAATAAAATTTACATTTCCGGCTCCATTAGTACTAGCTGTGTCCCACTTGTTAACTGCAGCTGTCAAAGTTGCTAGGCGACAGCAACAGTGCTTGTGACGCAGGGTAAGGGGCGGGAACAGCTGGTGATGCAAATAGGAAATCCCCCATAGACCAGACTGTCTCATTTATATACACTGTGTTCAGTCTTCGCAGTCTACAATGAACACATCTTTGTAGACCCCGTCCTTCGAAGGATGCAGCCCCTGAATTGGGACACAGCTTATGGCTTATCTCTGCAGAGGATGATCCACAGATGTCAGGTGGATTGCTCTGAAAAGTTGGGAACTAACTTTACTGCAAAAGCTATAATGAGTATGTGTCAACATGACCTACATTAAGTATATCTGTCTCTGTTAACAATGCCACAGCTTGCTAGTCAGGAGGCAGTAGTATGTGTGACTGCTCAGGTGTGTTTAGACTTAACTGAAGCAACTTTGAATTTTATCTGTGGTAATTTGTTAAACCAAGCGGCAGAAAGACAAAGCTAGACACTAGCTGGTGAATAAAGTGGAGCATTTAGCAGCTAAAGACCCAGATATTTTCTCAGGAGTTGGTGACGACCAAAAATAGAGCTAAAGGGAGAGTACAGTACCAGTCAAAAATTTGGACACACTCTCTCATTCAAGGGAATCGGAAGCTGTGTCCAAACTTTGACTGGTACTGTTTATTCATCAGGTGGACACAAACACCCCTCAAATGGGTCGATTATGTTGCTCTGTGTCTGCTGAATGTGGACGTAGGCAACTGTTTGCTAACACGTTAGCCAGCTCAGCAGGTAGAGCGGTTTGTCCATCAATCACAGTAGGTGCTCAAATTGTTCTTGAGCAAGACACTGAACTCCAGTAGTTGGTTAAGCCAGTGCCTTGCATGGTGGCCTGCAGCTCACTGCCATTGGTGTGTGTGTGTGTATGCATCAATGAGAATGAGTTTTAAAGTGCTTTGGATATAAGGGCCATTAAAAAATTCGACCTGCCTTGATCTAATCAATGCTTGTCACCAGGACAGAAGGATGACAACAGCATTCTTATTCCTACCTTCAAAGGTCTGATTGACTTGGTTGTTTTTCCAGCCATGGAAGCAGCCATTAATGAGCCCAACACCTGATTTAAAAATAATATCAATCTGAGATGAGGGCAGCAATTTGGAAGATGGGGAGTCAGGCTAAAAAAAAAAAATCAATGAATGCAGCTTTAACTTGCATGTAATTATCATATATCTTATCCTACTATTTGGATTTATGCCATCAAAATGTTAATTAAATGGCACTGGCGGTATTTTCCAATAACTAAATCAGTGAGCACTAAGTCTATACACAGAAGTGCTTCATAGTGCCTGGGGGAATAGAGAGCATTGATTGAGAGATAGACTGAAACAAGGGCTTTAGACCGTTGTTGGATTTTTAGGGATTTGCTGTTGAGAACAGGTTGTGAAGGTAAAATGAAAGAAGGAGGCCAAACAGCTCTTACATCTTTCAAAGTGCCAAAATGATTGACAGAGTATATCGCTTGTTACTGGTGACACCTCTGTGTTCAAAGGTGAGGGTCTAACAGATACCAGGTCACTGAAGGTTGCTTTTTTCCTCCTGTTTTTCCCTTATTTTTCTGTTTTTGACAACAGAAAACTGCACCGTGGGTGACGTTACTCGTTTGTCTCCAAGGAAACCTCATCAGTTTGAAACCTGCTTGGTTTCAAGGAGGATAGTGTTGCCTGAGATAAGGACATTTCATCAGTATTGCACTGGAGACCAGCTTAAAAAAACTGCCTTTTATCAACAGAGAGCAACAGAGCTGAACATTTCACAATCAATCTTGATTGCAATTCTTTTATCATTTTTCCCTACAGTCATATTATCATTTAGAATTAAAATATTGTTTGCTCGATATATGAATTGATTTTAGTCTTGTGTGTATTTTAAATATCTGATTTTTTTTAGTATTCTGTTCATTTTCCTTCAGAATAAACAGCAGCCAGGCTCTAACATATTAGAAAATCTAAGAGAAAGTCTTTTCATGCTATTATCTGAAAATGTGAAGCATTTCCTGCTAGATGCAAAATTTCACTGGATTCAGACGATTACTCTGTTGATGCGTCTCTGTTGCAGGCTCCCCTGATTCTTTTTAAATGTACACCAAAACACAGAGGGAAGTTTTTGATTTTTAATGCATGGAAATCGCTAAGAGGGAGACTAATGGCAAAGGTTTATGGCAAAAACAGCATGACTGAATAATACGTTGTATTTTTCTTCCTATTTGTAGCTGGAACAAGCAGCACTTCACTGCTTCTCTTTCTTCAATTCATCCTGGGCGTTCCGCTTGGCAGTCGCAGCCACTTCAGGGTTGTTTTCAGTCGTCAGTTCATAGATCATCTCTGGAAAACACCTCTCTCTCACTGTCTGTCTCGCCCACATCCTCATATTTCTTGATCTCAGTCGTTATGATCCATTTCATGAGACAGTAAACATCCAGACACACAAAGAAAATAACAACATTTTTATTAATTTGAGCTGCTGGTGGAGGCAGAGTGACCACCGTGCCAACAAAACACTCTGCTCCTAGTAAACACTGGTGCCATGGCAACCACCAGAGCACAGCATGCAAATCTCCATGGCAACCTTTGTGTGTTTGTGTGTGTGAAGAGAGACACTGAAGCAAAGAGTGGAAGAGAGCGGTAATGATTGAAAAACATCAAGACAAATGATATTCAGAGGTGTAACAAACAGAATATATATTTAGGATCTGTCATTTCACACCTCAGCTCTCTGGCTGCAGCATCCAGGAGATGAATGATGTGAGGATGTGCAAGCTGAAGAGTAACAAAGGAAAACAACAATACATTTTCCCACCAGCAAACAACTCTTAAAAGCATCTTATCACTTCATTTTTCATTCACTGCTCCAGTTTTACTCAAAACACAAATTTTGTTCTTTACTGACTTATCTTGGTAACTATTAGAGGGATTCATTTGGTTCATTCATGTCCCCCTCAGGATGAATTGTAATCATTTTGGTGCCATCTCAATCAGGTTTATGACCAAATACCCACAAAACTACTGACATTCCCATCAGCCTCAGCTGTACTTTGAGTTTAGTGCTAATTAGAAAATGTTAGCAGGCTATCATGCTAAACCTAGATGGTGAACATACTAAACACTATACCTGCTAAACATCAGCATATTAGTCCTGTTATTGTGAGCATGTTAGCATGATGATATTAGTATTTAGCTCAAAGCACCACTCGATCTAAGTACAACCTCACAGCCTATTCCCTCATTTTCTCCAATGGGAAGTTCTTTTCATCTAGTGGAGTAGTAAACAACTGCTTCCATTTCTCTAGGAATCAAAACCATTGACTGTATATAAATATAGACAACGCGTCTCCACTTCTTATTGCTATCCAAAGAGAAACCAAAATATCTCCTTCCCAGGAACTGCCATCTTGCTTGTGTGACATCATTTGGAGCCAGATTCTGCTCAATACATGGATGTATTATAAGAGCTGGATACTGGACTAAAAATGGTGCCTATTCAGTCCTGTGAGAATTGTTTGGCTGGTGCATATGCCAAAAAAAGTTTCCAGCTTTCGGGTTTGCTTCTGCATTTTACGGGCCACTGAATATGCACAGTAGTGTTTCCCCCGCTGGTCCCACCCGCGAGTTCTCGCTCAGCCCATAGACTTTACATTGTGATGATGTCACAGATTTTTAAATCGCTTTTCTCAGCTTGAGGAACGTTTTACAAATATAAAACCTCCATGGATGAAAAACTCATAAGAGAAAGAGTCATAATTGATGTTGTTTGCAGTTCAAGGTGTCCTGTCATCAGTTTTACGGACGTCTCTTTTACAATGGTGGTCTATGGGGAAAATGCTTTTTGGGCCGCAGGGGGATTTTTCACTGCAATACCGCAAGTGACCACTGGGAAAAATTGGCTGCAAGGCTGAGAGGCGGAGCTGTATCCAGCTCTTATTATACATCCATGGCGCAGTAGAGTCGGGCGGCGGGTTGATGTAGGAGCCTTGACCTTGTGGCTACATAGTATGTGACGGGGTTGGTGGGGTGGTCAGAGGACACCGACTGACCACTGCTCAGAGTAGCATGAATAGAGATGTAAAGATGTAGAGCTGATAGTCAGAGTCAGAGAGTCCCCTGGAGCTAGAAGCACATTCATGGCCTTTGTAAAAGTTTCTGTTCTGTACCTGTTTGTCTGTGGGAGAGTGTCAGTACGTACGTAGCTGAAGCCCTGCTGTTAATCATGGTTAACATTACTGTCATCAGTCTTTAATATCTTATTATCTTATTATGAATATTGCAGTTATTGGCAGGTCCATCCACAATCAGACTTGCTAATGCTACCAGCAGCTCTGTCTGAGAGGCACAAACTGAAGCTACACTTAGCCAGTGTTCTGATATTTATACACGACAGCTTATATATGAAATAGACCTTGGAATGTTGCCTATTACATCACGATAAGGGAGGGCTGAATTGAATTTTAAAATCCAAACAGACACAAATAAGCTAATTTTGAGCAGAAAGGGCAGTTTTTACACATAATATATATATTTATATAATTTTGCAAAAAATCACCTGTATTAACATCATATTCCAACATAAGCCTATGTGATTATGTGTACAGTGTAAAAAAGGATTTAGTGTGTAGTTACCTTTAAGGCTTGTTGTGCTCATAACTCTTCCTATCCCATTTGTCTTTCTGTTTTGAGAACATGATATGAAATCTTAATATACCTTAGTAAAGGAACTTGTAACCTTGTTTTGAATGCTGCTGTATAAATTATGTTTATTGATGTCATGAAGAGAAAAAACAGGCACGATTTAACAAACCTACTTAGCCAAACTAAAAAATATGAATTCATCGTTTCACTGAGTTCACAAGATGTTCATAATTGCTTCCAGACTTTCAGAGACACTGCTGTAACCTGCAGCTATTAATTTTTCAATCAGTCTTTCTCATTTGCATCCAACAAGAAGTGTTAATGAACAGAGCTGGGTGTATGAGGCTGCTCACCAGGTCTCCAACTCCACAGATGGCTGTCTAGAAGCAAACAGAAAATGACTTTGTTCAGGCTGTAGTGATGTGCAGCCCACTGATGTCAATGCTGTTATCACATCCATTCTCCATCCTCCTTCCATTAGCGATTCAAAGATCACACATTGCATCATCTGTGTTTCTTTCTTCTGTGCAAGTACGTGCAGCAGTACAGGTTCCTGCTGTGTGTTTTCCTGATGCCATTTTTGTTTACTACCGTGGTCATGGAAAAACTCAGATTAACTTTAACCCGCCTATATCTGAGATTAATCACCGGTCCTGGGTTTGGGCCAGGTATAGCAGTTTGCGTACTTGCATAGAGCAAGTTTGGGGCCTTAGTCTTGTTTCTTGTGAAATAGTAGATAGTTTTGCCTCTGAGAAGTGAAAATGACTCACAGGAATTCCTGACTTAGATAACTGTGTGTATATCTCTGATTAGTCTAAAGTAAAGGCTGTTATGATATACTAAATTACATTTGCAATGCCGTGATTGTGTTCGCTCGCATAGGAACGTACAGAAAAACAATTTCCATTCCAACCAAACGCACTTGAGATGAGATGTGAAGCATGAAAATAGAATTCGGGCCATCTTTCTATCACTTTCATACTGCCCTACCACCCTCCATCTCATTTAATCTGAGGGGCTTCTAGAGCTTGGATGTTTTCTTCAGTGAGGTGAATTGTCAGCTTCCATTATACTTTAGCACTGCCTGTTTGGAGGCACACATGATACTGAGAGCAATGCTTTTATCTCCCAAAAGCAGGTTGAAGGAGCCATTAAGACGAAGCTCAGTGGTCTATCAGGTTGGATAACACAAGACCTGCAGTATACTTCCAGCAGCAGCAATCAACCTGCTCCATCAACAGCCTGCTGCAGGCTGTTGAAAGGATGTTTCCATTCAGCTGAGAACAGGCACAAATATGAAGATCTGCACCATGTTTCTGCTTTCAGGTAAATTCTTCTTATAAAGTATGAAATGTTTTATTTTTATTTCTTAGGTCCATCAAAACTAAAAAAAAAAAAAAATCTGCACAATAACACATCAAAGCAGAATTATTTTATTTATTTTTGGACAGATTTTTAGTTATGAACGTTCAACATCAGCAATATATAATACAAATTAAAACCTCTGGATTTTCTTTGTAGGCATATTACACATTTCAGTTGAACTAAAGTCATATTCTACACATTGTAGCTTTAAGCGGATTTGGGCATGTAAAAGACACACATGTTTTGCTGGTGTCTTCCAACATGCACATGCCAAAAATGATTCATAATCCTGACTGCATTCACTGTCTGAACATTTGCAGACTGAACAGACGTGTCCTTAAGAGGACCTGAACTTTTAAAACCTACATTACGTCTGTAATGCTGCTCATGTCAGACTTTATGCAGACTTTCAAGAGGAAATTGAAACTGTATGCATTGCATGCTTGCCCTGACATAGAGAGGTGATTTTTCCAGGGCATGCTGGGATAACCTCCCATCCCCTGACTGTTTAGGGAGAGCATAGATAAATGATATTTTTCATTGACAGGGTTTTGAATGAAACTGACTTCCTGATTGAAGTGTGAGCTCAGCCCTGAACGCCACAGGCCCACGAGTCATTTAACATGATTTCACATCAAGACCTTGGTTGCATCATTCATTTTTCATGGCTGCCACAGTCTAAATTTCTACAGCCTTTCTGTCAAAATTGGGAGAAAAAAAAATTCCAACTTCAAAAATATGAACACTTCAGGGTCATTAGGAATGTCTGGATGTGATATCAGCATTGCAATATTCTGCAGATCAGACTTTAAAGTCTTCATTGGCAAACAGCTCAGACAGATCTGACATCGGTTTTTAACCATTACCTCATGGGCGTGAACCCTGATTAGTCTTTGTCCTTGAGGATAAAACCAACATTCATTTCATCTTCCTTCATTATTCATCCATAAGTTATGAAACAAGCATGCTTTTTTTTTTAAAAAGCACACATCATCCTGGTTAAACTTTCATTTACAAAATTATATCTCACTGTAGCGATCATTAAGGCAACTGAACATTTTTCATTTGGAAAAATTCATCCTCTTATGACAGTAAATACATTAAAAGAAGGGTTCATTATTACGATATGTTTATTCTGATGTGACCCACTTTGAGACCCACATATGTGAATGTTTAATATCTTCAGACCACATTTAAAAAAACACGACTAGCGGAAACAGAAGCATGAAATTTACATAGCTTTTTATAGTGCTGTAGCTGGTCTGCAGAGGAGGGGAATTTTGACACACCCAAGCATCTGATACTGAGGGAACACCAGATAAACATGCCCACGCAGATGCAAACTACCCCCATCAACGGATTAGAAAACTCCCTCTGAAACATGAAGATGCTTCTGGAAAACATGTCTGATAATGTGAATAAATCAGGATTTTGAATATTTGGCTCACAAACATGTGGTCCCTTTGGTTGCAGGTATGTTTGTTCTACAGACATTCCGTGGCAGCACAGTTATTTGAACCATGTTTTTAAGCACCCTTATTTGTCTCATATTTCTAGTGCAAAACTTCCACCAAAAATGGTCAAAGCAGCAGCTTGCAAAATTTACTCGTCAAATATTCACTGTTTCTATTGTTCATTATAAAAGCTTAATTACAATTATCATGTCAATGTTAACATTGTACCATGCTTAATGGCACATTAGCATTAACACAGAAAAACATAGTGGCGAAATCATTTTTTTCTAATGTAATTGTTGAACTGTTGACCAATAGCAAGCTGCGTCTTGATAGAACTGTCCTTTGAGGGAGCAGAGAGCTGGATGGAAGCAATCATATTATTATTAGCTATGTTCCACTTTTATTTAATTTCCTCTGTTGGAGTATAAACTGCTCCAAAAAAGAGGAATGGTTTGCATGGTTATGAGATGGTACAGTGGTATGAATAAACTGTATGATATTATTGTCCCGTTAGCAACAGAGCTAACAGTAGCTTAGAGAGCTTTTTTCCCTCTTCCATAACTTTTTACTGAATAAATTGATGGACAATCCTGAGAACAAAATGCCAGTGGGGAGGAAATGACCCAGTATGGAGAAAATGACTGTTGTCCCTACATCACCAAGCTTCTAACCACATATTTCCAAGACTTGCAGATGAATTTGGTTGTGCTGCTTTCTGGTGTGACCAGGCCTTAAGACAGAAAGTGCAAATTTTTTTTCCTTATCGGATTTCTATAGAGCTGTGAAGTGAGAGAAGCGATTTAAGGTGCCCCTGGTTCTGGACAAGCCTCCAGGAACAGTGCCGGGCCGTGAAGCTAGTGGGTAATCACAACTTCCATGTCCATGACGCACACTGGCCCAAAAAGCATTTTTCATATACACAGTCATTGGAAAAGGAGCGTCTGTAAAATGGTGAATACATGAGCTTCACAAAACCTGTAACCCTCTGACTCTTTATCATAACATTTTAGAAAATCTAGGGGACCTGTATGATTAAAGACCTTAAAATTCTGTCATGTGCACCACTAACGGCAGGCGGAAGCTAAAGATTACAGTGATGAGAGAACTGACTTTACGGTCTGCAGAGTAAATTAGTTCGCTTTTCATTTCTGGGTCACTTTTGCGTGAAATCAACAACTATGACGTGACATTTTGTTTACAACTTCAACAGCAAAGAATTCATTACCGCTCTGATTCACGCCTCTGACTGGCTTTTTCTGCATAGCAACAGAGGCCGAGGCTCATGGGTATTGTAATATTTTTTGCTGCCTGTCAAAATGATGGACAAATGTGATTTCTCAGAAACAAAGTTGAAATAAAGGAAACTGGTGGTCATAAGATAAACCTATAGGACTGTTACATCATCCAGGAGAGTCCTGAGTTTATATGATAAGAAATATTGAGAAGATTTGAAATAGGAATAAGGGATGGGGGAAAACATGATGACAAGATGGCAACTCTATAGAGTGCACAAGTCTTGCACCCTTTCCAAGTTATAGCATCTATTCCATTAGCCTCTGCATGTTCTCATAGAGGTTTCCTTTTATACTGAAATATGTTCTTGGAGTGTCTACTACTGTCAAATATACTACTAATACTATCAAATTGGCAAATATACAATGACCCAACTAAACTATAACTGTCTAAGCTGCAGATCTAGAACTGATCAACCAATGACCTTTTTTCCATCAAGAAAAGAGCATTTAACAACATTCAACAATTCAGAGCATTTATGACTTTGTTTATAGGGTTAGGGATATTTTTAATGTTTAAAAAAAGTTGTACCCAGTATCATTGTTGAGGTATAGGGTGGGCACATGGGGGAAACAGTACCAGAGATCCATAGACAGGTAGTATTCTATTCATAAGAATATCATTTAAAGCAGATGTTATCTGTCTGAACCTGCACAGGAGTGTTTGTTTGTTTTTCCCTCCACCACATGTGTGGATGTTGGGTTAATGGCTGCTCTGGGCTCATGTGAAGATAACGATATCCAACAATATCCGAGAGAAGAGCAAGATCCTGAATGCTATTTCAGATTTAGAAAGGAGAGTAAATGGAGTTTATTTATATTTACCCTCCAGTGCACCCCCGGTAATGACATCCCTGGGAATGAATCAGGCTTCAGGGAATGAATGCAGTCAGCTCTCACACAAACAGTGAATGAATGCATTTGTGTGTGCATTTATTTAGAGAGGCAGAGAAGGAGTGGTGCAGGTATTCTCTCTGGAATAGTGATGAAGGAGAAAATGAAGAGGCTGGAAACGTGTGTGCACATGTACACTGTTTGATCTAACAGGTAACTGCCACTTCCTGGAACTGAGAGGTCTGAGAGTGTGCGTGTGTGTGTAGGTGTGTAGGTGTGTGTGTGTTTTATGGACAAGTTCAGACCTCTCTCTTTACCTTTTTTCTCTCTCATACCAATCAGCACTACAGACAGCAAGGTGCAGAAGCAGAAGATTAAAAGTCACATCTTATCTCATATTCATGTCACATCGGGGCTCAGTGCACACTGCTTTGATGAAATAAAAAGATGTGACAGCTGAAACCCAGCTCAAGTGTCTTTTATACAGCTTTGCCATCTAGTGGATAAGAGTAGTACTGTTGCTTCATGAAAAACATCCATGTTCATGTTAAAGGCTCAGTCAGTTACTTTTTGAGGTACACTGATACACAGATCATGAGGACTTTATATTGTAGATGCAAATTCTGCATTTCTTTGTAATTGGATTAGAAACTACTGCCCTGCTTTATTGCTTTGCTTTACAAATATTTCTCATGCATATTTCGGCAGCAACCAGTGATTATTTTTTTTTATTGTTGTTTTTGTTAAGTCTATAAAATGTCATAAACGACAGTTTTCTCAGAGCCCACTGTGACCTCTTCAACAGTCCAAACAAGGATGTTCACTTTACAATGATACAAAGAAAAACAGCAAATCCTAATATTTGAGGAGCTGGAACCACAAAATGTTTGGGTCTTTATTTAATGCTACTCACTTAACCAGCAGTAAAATCATAAGTCCTCTGTTTTTGTCCCTGTGTTTTGTTGTTGTTGTTGTTTTTTGTGTATGTTATTATGGTTACTACATTTCTTTATTTTCTTTTTAGTTTAGTTGTCAATATGTTCATTGACATATGTAGACAAGTAAGAGAGCAGGTTATATAAATGTACATATCAAACTACCAAAAGTAAACAGTTTTGAAAAAACTGTTTAAAGGACGGGTTCACAATTTTCCAAGTGTCTCATCAAACAATTGTCAGGTGCTCAAATGTGCAGTGAATCAGGTTTTGTTTGTTTTAATGATTCTACTTGTTCATACTGGCTATTAAAGATCCCTTTTTTAATGTGCTTTCACTGTAAGTGATGGGAGTCAAAATCCACAGCCCTCATTTTGTGCAAAGATGTATTTAAAAGTTTATCTGAAGCTAATATGAAGCTTCAGCGTCCAAATGAGTCAAATCAAGTAGATATGTTTCAATGTTATAGTGTTTTTAGTACAGAATGCACTCTTTGTGTTTTCTCTGACTGTGTTTCCTTGGTTAGCTACAGTGGAGGAATGGTAACAAAAAAGAAAGCAAATTCTGTACAAAAAAGACTAAATTTGGAGTCTAACTAGAGCAACTGAAGCCTCTATAGCTTCAGATTAACGTCTGATTTTTGCACAGAAGGAGCGCTGTAGATTTTGTCTTCCATCACTTACATTAGGAAGAGATATTTTAATAGCCAGTATGAAGAGGAAGAATGATTACAGTGAGCAAAACCTCTTTCACCTTTCATATGGACACTTGACTGTTGTTTTGAAATCGACTTGAAAAATTGTGAACCTGTCCTTAAAATGGTAAAGAACTGTTGAAGTTCTTACAGACTACTTAAAACTATATCTGAAAATGGGTGTATTCTGTAAAAATCCTAACGACAATCCTGTGGTCGAACATGTTGGCTGAATAAAGGATGCATCCATTCATCCAAACCTACAAACTGTCCTCCAGTTTATGGATCAGACTTTTGCAGTTATCAAAGTTTAAAGTTTTTTTTAAACAGCTTTAAAGACCCTTTGCACTGTCAGAGAGGAATTGTCCATGAATGCACACACCCTTGGTTGACTTCAGTTTTGTTATAGCTTGGCCCTCTTACTGCAACGCAAGGGGCTACAGCTAATCATAACACATGCCTGTGCACACACATGCAGCTACACAGCAGCTACTATAACTTGATATGAGTTTAGTTTAGGTAACTTTTGTTTTATAGCTTGTCTCATGTTGCAAGTTTAACTTTGTCAGACTCTCTGTGAGCAAATCCAGCCAAAATGTGATGGAAAGTCTTCCCAGAAGAGTGGAGGCAGATTAACGCCCATCACATATGGCTGTCATGCTCAGGATTACACATACAGTACTTTGTGCAAATATGCGTATTTTTAGCCATGTGGTGTTTTTTTTTTTCCTATTTGTTGTGTTGTTATTGCACTTCATTCATTGTATTATTAGGGTACAACGTCTACAGTACAAATCTGTACATATTAAAAAAAAAAAAAAAAGAATTCAATGATTGTGGTTCATTTTGTTCATGAGAAATTATACCTTTAAAGATCGATCACTCGCCTCTTTGTCTTTAATTTTCCATCACTAAAAAAATTTAGTGATGGAAATTTAGCTTGGTCTTTGGTTGAAATGTGTAATAATAAAATAATAATAATGCTAGTAGTATAATAAACAGAGAAGCTTTTTTCCTATTTGTTTCGTTGTGAAAAACATGACATGACATGAACACAGACATACAGGGCTGTGTATTCATGTTATTTTAAAGGCTGTTGTATGAACATAATGAATGACAATGCATAGCATCTTCATCTTCATAGAAGTTATAACTGTTAATAAATTTTGTACATTAATAAACTTCACATATAAGAACATTTCTAACCACATTACAGTGTGTTATAAACCATTAATGAAATGTTTATACACTGCTTATAAATGCTAAATAGGGGACTTAAAGTAAAGTGTTACCTTATGTTTAATGTCAACTTCTTCTTCATGTTTTTATCTGTTTGTACCAAAAGGTGGCGCAGTTTCCCATGATTCTCTACATGATCAACATGAACATAGTCAACAAGGCACTCTTACGTAATGATACTTACTTATTTAAAATGAATTTACACACAGTATAAATCTTTAGTATCATAGTAGAGTTTCCATCGTTCTTCTGTTGACTTGATTCGGTCACAAACAAATAAATACATAAAATACAAAATGTAGTGTCATACTTGAAAAATAAAACTTCATCTAGCCTAATTTATTCAGTCTGACTATGGGCACAAACGATGCATAGGTAGTTGTGTGTGTGTGTGTGTGTGTGTGTGTGTGTGTGTGTGGGTATGTGGTTGTGTGTGTGTCTGTAGGGACAGGTGTCGTACCAAAAAGTGATTTATTGCCAAAAAGTGATTCCTATCTGTGGGAGCGTGTTAAAGCTGTGTTGCCCAGTTTATATACGTCTACAGAATATACATGCATCTGTAACACATGCAGTCTGCATAGTGCTGCTGAAAAACTACAGAGCTACTAGTACAGCATGATGTTACTTAAATTGTAACTCTAAAACATGTAGGTGATTATACCAGGAGAGAGGAGAAGCCTTATTTGCACCCATTGGGCGAAAGAAAAGTGAGGAACAACCCTGCCAGGACATTACGAGGTAAATTAGTCTTTATCAGCATATTTTTAAAATGACAGTGTAAGTACAGTAGGAGAAAGTAACATCTGTGTTTTAGAGGAAAGAAGACATTCATAAAACTATACAACTGTAAATACTGGACACCCTTAGGATACAGTACTAGGAAAGGACAGTTATGTTCAGATAAAATGATGTTAACTGTACCAATATTTTGCAGAACCTATCAAGTAATAGTGGTAGTGTTGTGTATTTCACATTTTAGATATGTTACAACAACTGTAAATAGACAAGCTGAGACATTAAGGTTGTGGAAAGTCTGAGATGTAGAGCTTAGAAGCTCAAAGAAAAGGATTATAAATTTTGGAAAAATTATAAGCTTGTCACCAGGTATAAATATATGTGATCCACCTAACACTATATAACTTTAATAATAGAAACCTTACACAGGCTGCTATTACACCCAAGAATTCTGAATACCCCTGTCATCATCATCATCCCCTTCAGCTGAGTTCAGATCATTCGTCCAAAAGTCCCTTTTCCAAAGTGTTACTTGACTGTATCAAACAGATTTGTTTTCATATCACAATTGTAATCTACAATATAACATAATTACTTTAAGGTTCCACTACTTTGGTTTCCCAGTTCTGTACCCTAAATGTATTCAGTATTTACAAAAATACTTAAAAGTATAAGTTATTTCTACTTTCCTCTAAAATACAGTTGTTCCTCCCTTCTTCTCAACTGTCATGCTTTCCTCCACTATTTGCAATATTCCACTATCAGTAGGTGCATATTTTAGTGGTGCCAAAAATTGTTGTGGAATTGCAATGATCCAGTGTTGTATTATAAAGTGGACATTTTTATTTAATATTTTGAAGTAACAGAGTGTTTTACATGTAATTCATGTATACAGTATAAATCGGAGCATCCTTGCTGTATATGTCTTTTAGATCATTCATGAGACACAGAGGCCTTAATCCTTCAAGATGTGTGTGTGACACACTGCCTCACCCACTTCAACGAGATGCAGCTTCATGTGGGGTCTATGTATTGAAGGTATGTATTACAGCATGTTTAAGCATAATGTTAGGAGACATTTTGAATCTCCAGCAGCAAATGGGTTAAAAGTCATTCTGAACTTTGCCTTAAATGTTTGACGTTACACACAAGTATGCTAGGCAACCATGCATAGACACAATGATATTAAAAACCAAGGTCATGGAAACTTTACACAGAACAAGTGCAAAGTTCTTTGTGTCTGTCTTAAGGTACAGCTAAGAGTGTGATTCAGAAGGTCATTTCATATATGTCAATACAGATGATGAAAGAACATATAGAAGTTAATAAGAATGTCCAGGTGTTCCCCTTTTACATGCACTGGGTTACTTTAACTAGTTTAAATCACACAAATAAAGACTAATGCTAGAGTTTATTTTCTGCAATGGGTGGTTCAATATGTATCGAGCACTTTTTGTAAGATAACTGTTCCCATAATAAATCCATTCTTGCACCTTTTATTATTATTATTATTCACAGTCTGCCAAGTGCATCTTGGGGGTTTTCCAGTGTCACTTGATAACCCTAGTTCAGGTATAAACACTATAATACATCAGCCTGCAGCCTGTCTTCTTGAGAATACAGGTGTTTCTTAAAAATATTACACATATCATTGACTGGATAGAAACAAGTTTTTCATGTACATATTTTCAAAACTTACCAAATGATTACATTATTATATTATCATTATGTTATCATTTACTCTGACAAACATTTCTTATAATTATTTAAAAGAAATTAGTATCCACTTGTTTTTGCAGATGACTTGACTAGCCTGTGTCATTTTTGTGGGGAGCAGGATGATGCTTTTACTATGTCTACTTCTTTTGTCTATTTCAGATTGGCTGTGACATTTGCCCACAGTGGTACCACAGGAGCTGCACCACGAGGCCCCGCACAAGCAGCAAGAAAAAATGTATCTGCAAAGCATGCCGATGAAATCTCTACCACTCCACTACTACTGTGTTAATTTAGATACACTGGCATAGTTTTTACCATTGTGTTGTTCTGACTCTATGTTTATTAAAATATCCTATGTTGCACGTATGAAAAATATAAAGATACATGATGCAAGACAACAGTATGTGTACCTGTGAGGAGACACACAGTGCACATGTCCACTGAAACAAGGTAGTGGACACATAACATAATCATTGTGTCAAATCTGTTTTATAGCCTACTGCACTGCCGCTGTTTATCTGTCTCATCCAAATTCATTTATTATTTATTTGTTTATTTGTTTTTATTATATATAGATAGATTATGCTATGTTATCATATTTATCTTGTTTATTTATGTTGTTTTTATCTTGTTTTCTATTGCTGCTGGTCTCTGAGAGTTAGCAAACATCATTTCGTTGTGCGCCTACAATGACAACTTAAGTGTTTTATATTCTTATAAAATGTTATTATCTATATGGTTATGAGGTAATTACACTGCTTTGATGGCTGAGAAGGTCTTGTCTTTAAAATTTTGATCAAGTTATTTTGAGGCAGCAACTACCTTTCAGTCACAAGGTGGAGCTGAAATCACTTTTTGGCAGAAAATCACTTTTTGGCACGACACCGGATCACCACAGCAGCTCGTGTAGACACTCGCTGCCTCATTGGCACATGTCCCGGCGGGGTGGAGCGTAGCAGGGCTGCCTCTTGTTTTGCGGTCTTGTTTTCTAAGCGTCACCACAGAGCAACTGCAGCGATCGTCGGGGCAGCAGCACCCGACAGGAACCAGTATACGAATCGGTGGATTTCTACACGTTATTTTCACGGTTCTGTCAGAACCCTGAGAGAAGAATCTGTTTTCCCAGGGAGAGTGTTTGATTTTGGAGAAGACTGACTCACTACAGAGGAGGGTTTTATTTTAAGGCTGGGTTTGTCATCATCGTCTTTTCCAGCGCTGACATTGTCCACGCTGTCCTGAAGGAGTGTTTCCACTGTGGAGCTTCTGCGTCGCCAAATGGATGCGAGTGCGTGAGGAGAATACTAATGACCGGAGCGCTGCGTCCTGTCGAGGCGCACCGCGTCCCCCGCTGCTGCTGAGGGCCACAGCAGAGCCGATCAGTCATCCAGAGCGCACCGGGGCCTGCGCACCACCTCAGCCTCCACCTGGAGAATTTTATACCCTCAACCCAGGAATTAATGAGCAAGATCTGAGCAACAGAGCAGTTTATTTCCAGAACCCGGGGTGGATAAAAACCACCCAGCTGCTCCCGAATAAAACGCCAAAATGGGCAACAGCTTCTCCAACATCTCCGCCTTCCAGTCTCTTCACATCGTCATGCTGGGTTTGGACTCTGCTGGGAAGACCACCGTTCTTTATAGACTCAAATTCAATGAATTTGTCAACACTGTACCAACAATCGGATTCAACACCGAAAAGATCAAACTGAGTAACGGCACCGCCAAGGGCATCAGTTGTCATTTCTGGGACGTAGGAGGCCAGGAGAAGCTGAGGCCCCTGTGGAAGTCCTACAGCCGGTGCACTGATGGGATCATCTATGTTGTGGACTCTGTGGATGTTGACAGGCTGGAGGAGGCCAAGACCGAACTGCACAAAGTCACCAAGTTTGCGGAGAACCAGGGCACGCCGCTGCTGGTCATCGCCAACAAACAGGACCTGCCCAAATCTCTGCCTGTGGCGGATATTGAGAAGCAGCTGGCCCTGCACGAGCTCACCCCCTCCACCACCTATCACATCCAGCCTGCATGCGCTATAATAGGTGAGGGACTTCACGAGGGTATGGACAAACTGTATGAAATGATACTGAAGAGGAGGAAATCCCTGAAGCAGAAGAAGAAGCGGTAACAGCTGCTGATTCAGTGGACGGTGTTTCAGTCAGATTTACTGTAAGGAATCCGGGTTCTGCCAGTGTTGCCCTAAACACGTTTACTTTGCAGTGATTTTTCAAAATATCCTCTGTTTGGATTAAAGCTGTGAAGCCCTGCTGAATGATGCTTTTGCACACAGAAGGCTGCCTCATCGGCTGCAGGATATAAAATATAAGATAAGGTTAACCAAATAGTAAAATTAAGAAAATAAACTTGAAATGACTCTTGGGATCTACAGCACTGAGGGAGAGAAACGGGCGGGCCTGTTTTATCTGCTGTTTTTTCACAGACTTTGAACTCAGTTTGACTTTGAAGAAGCAGCTCCTGTGCTGTCCTCACTGAGGACTTTTATGGACTCCAATATTTTTTATTTCCATTCACAGGACGTCCTCTGTGGAAACACAAGTTTGATTTTGCACGTGGCTCGGGTCCTTTTCACTTGTGCCCCCTGCTCTTTTTTATTTGGAAAACAGACATCTGTAGTATCAGTCTTTGATTATGGATGTCATGCAGACTGTTTTGTTTTTTGGAGCATTGAAGTAGCCTTTCCTCTCCGTGGTGGACTGAGGACAGTGTGTCCACTACTTTGCACTTTTCATTTTCCTAACAAACAGTAGGGAACTACACTGTATTAATAGAGGAGCAGATCCAGGTGGTTTATGTACTAAGAAGCCAAAATTGAAGTATTTTTTGAGTATTAAAAGATTTAAAAGCCATACTTTGGGTGACTGTTCTTCATTTTACATGTGGTCAAAGTAAACATGATAATGATGTGCAGTGGAGGTTACACTGCAACAGCAAGTAGAATAATACAAACAGACTGGCATGATGAGAACCTGTGAACCGTTAACCTGACTGGTTTCTTTACCCAGATACATCAAAGAGAGAGGTAAAAGGTCACAGTTCAGAGTCTTTGCAGAAAGTTAACTGAGGGGTTATCTTAATGTCTGAAGCCTCAGCACAGATTTCTGTTCTATTCCTCTGCACATGAAGTGAACATTTAGAGCAAAGCCAGAGTTCCTTTGTGAAATTTATGGATCAGCAATGCGGTGATGTGTTTTCTGCTTCACAACAGTGTCTACACCTGCAACCAGTGCTTGAAATGTGCCACCAATATGTCAGATTTCTGTCTGTGTACCGCCACTTTGAATGAATTTAGACAGTCATGTTGTTATTTTTGGACAAAACAGGCCAGTGTCCTCCTCAGACAAACTATGGAAGGATGAAAAAGTGTGCAGCTGCTGCATGAGGTGCAATATTTGGTCTAATTGAGCCAAAAAGCTGCTGGATAAGAGTTTAGTTTCTGCTTATGCTTCCAAAATCACATCTGTTCACTAACGGCACAGAGCCAGGCAAGTATCAGGGGTAAATTTACAGTTTGTGCACATGAATTACAAATTAGTAATGTTATTATCTCAGTGAAATTATTAAATATTGAAATGTGCATTTTGACTGTTTTCTGACATCATATTTTCACAAAAGTTGACATATTCGAGTGTCTTGTTTTGTCTGAAAAATATTCTTAAACCCAAATATATCCTGTTTGACATAGATGTATAATGAAACCAGCAAATATTCACATTTTGGAGGCTTTAACAAGTTTTGGCCGTTTTCTTTAAAAAATACTTAAACGATTAATTGATTATCAAAGTTTTTGCTGATTAATTTTTTGCTGATCGACTAATCTTTTCAAATTAGTAACTAATTAGTAACCTCACATGAATAACTCTAGTGCAGGACATGTGCTTCACATGCATGCTATGCAAGCAATGCCAGTAATGTGTTGACTGAGCTCTTATGTTGTGTCACTAGTTATCATGAGTAAATATTAGTAGCAGTGTCTTCTCAGTGTGTGAGTGTAGATGTCTGATGTTCTGAAGCCCTTTAAACTACATCACTGTTGACCATTTTCCAACGTGGTTCTCATTCGTTTCAGTTCGCTTTGAAAATCAACTCTGCAGAGATGTGAGACTTGTTTGAGCTCAGTAATCCATCACAGTGAACTTTATGTCTGTATTTACTGCATTCATGTCATTGTTTAGCTGCTGCTGAAATGTTGAAAATGACTAAATGATCATTTACTCAAAATTCTTAATCAATTACTCAAAAAACGAAAAAACAAATCTGCAACTGTTTTGATAATTAGTTAATTTTTTAAAGTCAATTTTAAGTAAAAGTGACAAACATTCACTGGTTTTCTGAGCCCTTTTTAATATTAATATTAAATTGAATATATTTACTTTTAGTCAGGCAAAACAAGCAATTTGACGTTACCTTGCACTCTGAGAAATTGTGATTTTTCTGACATTTTATAGACCAAAACAATAAATCAAGAAACTAGTCTGCTTAATTGATAATAAAAATACTTGTTGCTGCAATAGTCCAGATATCTGCACAGTCTGCAACACTGTCACTACACAGTACTTTGAGTCCAGGAAACACAGACATGATGTTCAGTGTGATGGATTACTCAACACAAGCTTTACTCAAATGAGCTAGAAGGCAGGAAAGCCACTCAAACACCTAAAACATGCTTTGCAAAATGGTTAAATAGAAAATTAGCAGTAGATGAACTGTAGTGAAAGGGCTAAAACATACAAAGAACATCAGTGTGAGAGAGTTAACAGGGCCACACTTTGTTCCCCATACAGTTTTCATAGTAAACTGCTGGGGGAATTGATTCAGCTATCGGCACAAGACTAGTATTACTTAGAATCTTCCTGTGACCACCTGGAAATATCAATCAGCATTCATCAATCAGTAATTTGATATCTTTTTTCAAGCAAGGATTCCTTATTGTCCTTGTGTCGTGTTAGATTTCAATCATGTCCAGAGACAAACAGTCAGTAAATCTGAATAAAACAGATTTTATTTGGTAAAATCTCAAACCACAGTCACAGTCCCATGAAAAGGAGGCTGTCATTAACTCCATGCCTCCTGTGCTTACAGGCTAAATAATGTTAGTGAGTAATAAATGGTAACAAGTTATCAGGAGGTTACATAGCAGCTGATGATGTAACCGCTGGTTGGTATAATATGTCAAAATGCTCCTCTTAATGAGTCAGAAATAAAATTGAACCTTGGAATGTGATGAAGATGCTGGGTGATGTGAAGCACATTAAAGGATAGGTTCACATTTTTTCAAGCCCCAGGTCCCCATATGGGGAAAGGTTTTGCTTACTGTAATCATTCCTACTGCTCATACTGACCATAGAAGACCCCTTCCTAATGTGTCCACAAAATCCACAGTCCATTTTGTGCAAAAAATTATTCAAAAGGTTATCTGAAGCTTACATGAAGCTTCAGCTGTCCAAACTAGTCAAGTCAAGTAGACATCGTCTAAAGTTACACTCTTTTTAGTACAACATTGTTAAGCTGCAGAGGAGGAATAGTAACAAAAAGACAGAGGAAGATCTGTGCTTAAAGGACCAATGTGTAGGATTTAGTGGCATTTAGCAGTGAGTTTGCAGACTGCAAACAAATGAATTCCCCTCCCCCCTCCCTTTCCAAGAGTGTAGGAGAACCTACGGTGGCTGTGAAACTCACGAAAAAAATGGGAGACCCTCTCTAGAGCCAGTGTTCGGTTTGTCCATTCTGGGTTACTGTAGAAACATGGTGGTGCAACATGGCAGGCTCTGTGGAAGAGGACCCACTATCTATGTAGATATAAAGGGCAAGCTGACATTTGTGGTTTTGAGAGAAATGTCTCGACAAGTATTGAATTGATTGCCATGAAATTTACTACATGCAGAGAATAGTCAGTAAGAACTATGTGAATATCTTGATGTTAATATTTTATTGGTACTGTCTTTGTCAGGCTTAAAATAACTGTTACTACTCCAGCCAGCAGCAGGAGATGTCACCTAGTAACAGCTGAAACCAGAACTTCCCAGGTGTGAGGAGTAATTTACAACAATGCTGATGACACTATGTAAGAAGTGTGAGGTTATATGAAAATAATTCACACCCTCCAGCCAACCAACGTCTAGTATTCATTGTGGCTGGTGTCTAAGAGGTTAAACACTTTTTTCCCTTTGGCTTTTTTTTTTTTTTTTTGGCCCATCGAGTCATTTTTAGCTGATGATTGAAGCAGTCATACTCTGTTCTTACACAGACATCATGATGAATCAACTGCTCTCCACACCAACATGTTTGCCATTTTATGCTCCTCCAAATTAAAGTCTATTTCAAAGTGAAGGATTTTTTTTTTAAAAAATGGCAAAAGAAGCCAACTTGCTACTGTTCAATGCCCTCAGAATACAGCTTGTGAACGAGATTGTTGAGCATGATGGTTTTTAATGACAATAGGCTCAGAAAAACAGAGTGTGGTTTCCCACATAAAAAGAACAGAAACAGCCCTGTCTTCTCAGGAATACCCGTTGCTATGGCAACAGCATAGCAGAACCAACCCAGTCCACCCTCAGTGATTTAAGAAAAAAAGATTTCCCTTTTTGCAGTTGTCTGCAGTGTTAACATCTGTGTTTTTCTGACACTGTCACAAAAATTAATGTCTTATTCCCTTGGTTTCCCCCTAAAGTTGATCCAAGTGCAGAAAAAAGCCTTTGGATTATCATACATATTGTTATCATCTTGTTGCAGCTCTTCTTTGAAGCTATATGTGAAATACCAAAAGCCATGCTTTTCATGACTGCACCATTCCATCAAATATTCTAGATGTCTTGTGCATTATTTACCCAAAATTCAGCCTGACATATATGGTATCTTTGGAAACCCTCCCCGCTATGTGTTATTATAAAGTGTTGTCAGCTCTGCGTATATTTAGGTTGTTTATGTCTTTAAATGAGCTAAATTTCTGGCTTGGCTCCAACTTGAATGAATCATTGTTGAGACAGCATTCACCTTCAGTCTCAGTTTGTGTTTAGCTTAAGTTCAATTCTAGGACATGTAAAGGTTATTACATACCTGATGGATATATATGCTGAATTTAAGAAACCTTTACGTGTGCCTCACACTCAAAACATGATATTCATTATTTTGTCCTGCAAGTCAACAGCAATTTCTATAAATAAAAATCAAATTGTTTTATGTGGTAAACCTTATATGAACATACTTCTCTTGTAAGTTAATATAAAGCAAAGTGATGCCAGGAAACCCAGAATCCTGTCATGTCCTTCTATTTGATACCGGTATGGTAACAGCAGAGCCTGTCTTCATGTGACCCATTTCTCAGTTTGCTGAAGCTGCTAGAAAAACCTCTGAAGACCACGTCTATACAGCACAGTTAGCTAAATGAGTGGCCTATAAAACCAATGGCCTCCAAACAGATACAGCCTCCAGAGAAACTTTCCTTGTTTATGTTGAAGGAGCTGTTTTACTACATTTGACTTTTGTCAGCTGAACACTGCTGCACAAAAGATACTTTTGGGAACAGAAAAGACCAACAAGTCCTCAAAAGAAAACAAGGTGATGAGTGAGCTGCCAGAAACAGACTTCATTGTTCCACCTGACAGCACCAACAGCATTCCTCTTTCTCTCTGTGCTCCTGTTGGTCACCATCACAGTGTCACACTGTATTCAAGTTTTCAAACATGGCAAGAGAAGGCAAAAAAATCCTGACATGCTAGTTGTTTTGCTGATGCTGTGTTGTCCTGCATCATGAGCCACTACATGGGATTAAACTGTTGTGCCTGATGCACAATTTTGCTCAAAATGCCTCACATTTGATGGTTCAGACCATGTTTGGGCTGATATTTGATGAAGACAGGGTGCATCTGCGGTGTCAAAATCTCATGCTTTGTTGACCCAACCATCAACCCTGAACTCCTCCCTAAGAGGTTCTGCTGTGCATTAATGTCATTCTACTTCTGCTTTTGCTCCCGACAGACAAGAATCATTATTTGAACGACCACAAGGCGTTGCTTGTAAGGAGAATATAAACATATGTCATTTAAGGAATTTGAACAAATGGCCAAATGTTTCTTTTTTTCTGGAGAGGACTGGTCTCAAAAAGACTCTTGGATCACTGGTTGTAATGAGGAATTTAAGTGTAAGGAAATGCTTATAAAATTTCTATCACAAGCTTTGGAGTTGTTGGAAGGTGTGTTTTTTTAGCTGCCATTTTATAAAGTACTTCTGCTTTAAAATAAAAACTTTTGCTGGAGAGAGTTAGCTAGTGAGCTAGCTAATGATACTAGCTTGATAGGATTCTTGTGTTACATTACTGTAACTAACAGGAATGATAAATTTCACAATTTCTAGTGACCAGAAACAGCAAACAAAAGGTGAATTTCCAAAATAGACTGTGTCTGAGAAAAAAAGAAATGAACCGCACTGCTTGAAATTATCTGCACTGACCTTTGTGCTTTAGATTACATAGGTGGTGATTTATGGACTTTCTTCACGTTTGGATTGACTGTTGGAGGTTTTTAGTTTAATATCAGTCGTAGCTTGAGTCAAGTGATTCCTTCCAACAGCCAATAATAATGGCCACTGAGTACATACCATGACTGAAACAAGTCAAAGGACAAACCAAGCACAGTGTGGATGTTGTAGCTCTCATGACAGTTTTATATTTCTTCCAGCTTCCATGTCAGAATACATCTTTCAGCTGCTGACTGCATTTCTGAACTCCCTGCCACGTCTTATTATCTCTTTCCTCCTCCTCTGGTCTTTGCTGGTGTCTCCCTCAGCTCTCCAATTATCTACTTAAAGCAGGAACAGAGCTGTCTACCGAAGAAAAACAAACTGCTGATTACAGAGCAGCATGTCTTTGTGCTGCTTCAATCGCTGCAGAAAATTAAAAGATAATAAGATGACACTGTAAATGCTGTCAACCTGAACAGCCTGCTCTGTTTTCTGGGTTTTTATTGTCTCCCATGGGCTCCAGTGTGTGTGGAACGATGAATGCCAGCCTGGTGTGTCCGTAAAACTACATGTGTGTACTTGAGCCACTTCAGGATCACACAGATAAAATAACCAGATTGTTTTTGTCATAATAATTAAATAACACAAGTCCTCCAACAGCATGACCAAACACATCGTTTGACCATGTGACTCCAGAACGACACATAAGAGCGTTTTCTAATATGGCGCCTCTATCGACAGCAATCAACAGGACAACATCATTTGTCTGTGCTTCCAAAACCATTACAAATTACTGTTAAGAAAATAATGATGTTTTATGATGTGACAATGCTGTGGTTGAGGTCTGGTTAGGTAAAGGCACAGAAACCACTTAGGGTTAGGGAAAGATCATGGTTTGGGATAAGAATTATCACTTTGGAAGTTACTTCTTCCTTAGATTAGGCAACCTTTGTCATCATGGCAACAGTAAACACCACAGGGTTAATGTTAGGGGACGATCTAAAAACAATGTTTTTAAAAAGCTTTCCTGACTCACAGTTGGTCTCCTGCAGCAAAGTCCAAAGTCCACTTTTTGCAAGTAAGGGTTAAACCATCCACCCAACCGCCACCTCTGAATGAGGAAATTTGTCAACTTATATAGTATAGATATCATCTGAACTGCGCCACTTTTCTGGGACATAATTACTACGGCCGCTAGATGGCATCTGTCAATCAAACCTAACTATAGGTCGTTTTTGGCAGACTGACATTACGAACTGCTGTGTCGTTTCTCTTGGGAGGACAGCCTCAAATAACACCTTGTATAACCGAATCTAGTGGCCGTAGTAATTATGACATGGAGAAGTGGCGCAGTTCAGATGACATCTATACTGTATAAGCTAACAAATTTCCTCATTCAGTGGTGGCAGTTGGGCGGATGGTTTAACCCTAACTTGCAAATAGTGGACTTTGGAGTTTGCTGCAGGAGACTGCTATTCGCTGCTACCCGCCTCCAACCATGAGTTTTAAACACCATAACTATGATCGTCTCCTAACCTTAAGCCCATGATGTATACTGTTGTCATGACAACGATGGTTGTCTACCTTTAACCACAGCATTGTCACACCATAAAACATAATTATTTTTTAAAAGACTGCTGTGATACTGCACAATGAAAAATGATGCTAAAGGGGTACCAAGGGGTAAAAGGGGTCCTGACCAAGCTTCTGTATGTGCTGAGTTGGAGTGAGAACGTGTTGCTCCTGCCGCTGTGTATTCAGAGGGTTGATGAGCTGTGCATTGTTAAGGTGTTCCTGGCATATATAGGTCATGCTCTTGTTGTTCTGCCTTGTCGTCACTCTGTATGTACTGCATGTGTGTATGTGTGACTCTACGCTCAGTAATATACGGCAGAAGTGCCAGATCCCCTTTATTTGAGGGTATAAAGCTGCTGTCACCCAGTGATGATGTCTGCTGTCTCCAACAGTGTGAATGTAAGTATGGACAAAAGTCGCCCAAAGTTATTTTAACTAACATTTGTGGTGACTAATAGGAAGGTATTGAGCCTAATAGACCTTTCTTTCATGACAGACATCAAAATGTCAAACCCAGGTGTAACTAATAACATCAATTGCCTGCAGGTGTTTAGGGTCCAGACTGCAGCATGCTGGCTCACTGGCATACCTTACTGGGACATTAATGATTGGTTCCACTTGTGCTATCCCTGCTGGGACAAGTGCATATCTTAATTCTATACTACATATTCATTCTGAGCAGGTTTTGAGTGACAAAATTCAACATACTCATAAAGAAAAAAGTAAAAAAAAGTAAACAAAGCTTGATGTTTCAGAGCAACGTTAATGGTCACACAATGCAAAGTAAATAGGAGCTTCTCAAAGTCAGGAAAAATTGAAATATAATTTGTGTATGGTGGTGGGACAGCTCCAGGAGATCTTGGAAAACACAAATATAATTTGGATATTTCAATCCACAGTTTGATGTCTGTATTAGTATTAGATGTTTTCTTGTTAGTATAAAACAGTAAAGTACACTGATTTATTGTATACTAATTACAAAATAATATACCACAGAAATTCATATAAAGTTATTGATATAACACTGTATACTTCCAGTGTTGACTACAGATAAAATGTTGGCAAGAGCTACTCTGATGTGTACTTCTGATAAATATTCATGGAAGAAAAACAATCTTATGTGCAGAGGGCAATGAGTCTGTACTTATAACATTTGGACATTAGTTGCAGAGTTGCTCAGGCAGCGCATGGCCAGAGTCAACAGGAGAAACACTACTGTGCATGTGCAGTGGGCCCCACAACGCAGAAGCAAGCACTTTCTTATTCTACAGATCATGTGCTCTTTATATTCATCACTGACAAAGAAAAAATGAATAAAACTGTGTTCCTGATGAAATTGTACACTTCTGTAATGATGACTTTATCTCACCAAAATAGACTCAGACCAGTTGAACTGATCAGTTGAGATATGACTAAATACATAAGCCAGATTACAAATGGTATTATTGATTGATTTTCCCATACTAGATGAAAATCAGGGTTGCATGAACACATGGATGACTCACATGGGGGGACGACCAGCGAGACAAGAGTTTTACTTGCCATCATGGGCACACACAGACACCGCTCTCTTACCCACAGTGGTTGAACTGATCAGGGATCGGATAAATGCTACAACAAAGTGTAGCAAAGTTTTACCAGGGACCATAATCCAGCCAGAAATTAAGCCTCCCATCAAAACACAAATCAGGGTCGTCCAGCCAAGAGGGAGGTAGTAATTACACCTGAGGCTGTTTTGTCACTGCCAAAAACGCCAGAAGAATAATAACTTGTGTCGACTTGTGCTTATTTAAGCAAATTAGAAGTGTTTGAAGGTAATTTTCTAAGAGACAGGTTTGGACACAGACACTGATGTAGTGCATTTACACATTTTCAATATTTAACAGCGCATCTCAAAACACCTCCATCTCTAATACTTCTAGGTTGCATTTATACTTTTTGATATCAGATAACTATCTATTATAGTCTTGGGTTCTTGTCAGGTACAAATGTTTGTACCTGTGAACACCTCCACTGTGTAGAATTTTACTCTACTGCTAGATTTGTGAAGCTCAGTCCACCCATCATCTGAAAATTACAGTTTTAATGTGTGGTACATTTGCATTTAATCAATTATGTATTATTGTAGACACGTGAGAAAGAGACAGACAGGCAGTGAATGAGAGGCAGGAGGTTTTCCACACATTTTGCTGCATTGTGTGTTGGTTTATTCCCTCTGTGCTGTGATGTGTTCAGCAGCAGGCTGATGAATGTGTCGTCCTGCTGCTGCTGTAGTTTAGTCTGAGAGCAGAAACATGCCTCTATATGGAGACACAGCCTTCAGGGACACACAGGCTCCTCCAACCACCGAAGCTACCCATCCAGACCATTCATCTTGGCACCAGGACCCATCTCCCCCCACCCCCAGTACCACACACACACACACACACACACATACACACACTGACGAAATGACAACCCATTCTTTTTTGCTTCCTGCCCAGTAAAGTGTAGATGAATTATGCATTTTACCGGATGACAAAAGAGGCCTGTCAGACTCTGCATAATCAAACAGAAGCTCACTGAGGCTGCCAGCGGACATCCATCATCTTTGCAGAAAAAAAAACAAAACATGCATGGTCAAGTTTTGTATTCACACTTCAGCTGAAAGACGCAACACTTATTTTTATGGTTTGTTCTTGCTCTGTTTTTTCTCTTAACTAAAAACTAAGACTCAGCGTTCACACAGTAAACCAGACTTTCAGTTGTCAGGTACACAGACTAGATAGAAACTGTCCAGACAACACATGAATTGGGCAAACAGACTACAATGAAACTGAGGTCTAAATAAACTGGTACCACTAAAGACTAACAATATGTATCTGGGCAGGGTGGGCCAAGGGAAGACAACCAGGTGATGAACTGAAGCAGAAAACCAAGGAGTAGCTTGGACTAAACTCTGGACATTTTCAGCTGTGTGAGGATTCAGCAAATTAAATACAATATATATAATATAATTAAACTACTGTGGCTGGCAAGCTAACAGCTAACATGCTAGTCAGATGTGAACATGCTAGCACTCAGTCACAATAGCTCTCTGAGCTTCTGTCTGTTTTTTTCTGTGCGGGGCTGTTTACTCCCTGCTGGAATTTTGTTCTCAGGATTGTACGTCATGTCATTCAACATTCAACAGATTTATTGAAGAGCTCAGTCACTCATGGTTAAATAAAAGTGTATGGTGACACACAGCTAATAAGCTACAATAGCGTCCTCCATTTTAGACTCCAGCTCTCTGTTCTCTATGGTCAGCACTGTCAAGACTGCTTGCTAATGGTCAACGTTACCCAAGCTGAATTCAAGGTGAAAATTTTGTCCTGCAAGTTATCCAGTGATTGCTGCGATTCCATGGAAATGTTTTACATGCTGGTATGACCAGGCCTTTATGCCTTCTCTAAAATATATCGGGCAAAGCCGTTATTTATATATAAACTTAAGTTTCAGGAGACAGGGTTTCCATATTGGAACATTACGCAAAGTTTTATTTTTCTTACTCACTCACTGTCATATTTGCCTCACATGCTCCTTTTCAGATATATTTCTAATTTTCTTACAGTCTGAATGAAAGCTGTTCACATGTTTTTCCAGTCAGCAACACTCACTCCTGAAAACTCCATGTCAGCTCATGGGCCACGGGAAAGTCCATTTTCAGGACAGGGACTTTTTGGTGGAACTGAAAATGGCACCAGGTTTCCGCAGTCAAAAAAAAAAGTTCCACAAAGGGTTCCTTTTCATTGAAAAAAGTATAATTGACCTGGTGACTGCAGGAACATCGATGATGATGATTGAATACGGTGTTGCGTGCCACTGTATTGTGTCTGGCCTGAACTTCTACCAGCCCCACATATTTTTTGAATTATGGTGAATAGCTTAGCTTAGATTATTTATCATATGTATAACATGTTTGTTTATGCAGCGCTCTCAGACTCGAATTCAGTAGTCATTGATATAATCTTCACTGCTCCTCGAGAGAGTGAAGATTCCATGAATGGAAGATTAGTGAATAAGTTACCTCGGCTTTGAGGTGGTGACTTTGATGTTGGAGTGTACAGGCGAGTGAAGGGGTTATCTGGAAGTCAGTGAGCAGATGAAGGTTTGGTAAACTGGAGCAGAAGGGATCTCCTAGCTTCTTTGCCCAGCCAGCAAACAGCAGGTTTCCTTTTTCTGGGTGAAACGTCTTTCAGATGGAAATGGAGCAGACTTTTGTTGCCCCAGTTTTTGTTTGTTCTCTGAACCTCCTCCCACTCACCGTATCAGTATTTCTTCCCCCTATGTTCTTATTTCTGTCATCCTATGGCTTTCCAGAGACTCTGACATTATCCATTGTTATCTCTGAGTGTTTGCTCTGTCACACTACTGCTCCAATCTCAAAAAGAATACAGAAAAAGTTCTTATTTCAGACCACTGATTTTTAACCATATCTCCTTCCTTTATTTCCCAGGTACCTGCACATGTCTACCTACAAGACTGTTAAGAAAGGGATCTGCTATGGCTGAAATTGCTTTCTGCTGGATGGCTTGAGTGCATCTTCAGAGCCATATTAGTTTCTACAACAGCTCCATGGATATACAGTTTCAGAGTTATTTGTTCAATGGATACCATTTCTTTTTCACAGGTTTTCGGTGGCTGACTTGTTCATCTATCCTCCACACATGCCCAGTAGGAGAAAAATGCCAATTTGGCATTTTAATGTGGACAGATGTATTTGCAGAAACAAGCTTAAACTCCTGCTGTGGATGCAAGTCACTTTTGGTCGAAAACAGAATTTTAGTATTTAGCCAGCTTAATGTAGCCAAAGTCTCAAATAGAGTGAGGAAATGCATTGCTGACAGGAACTGTTGTTAATCACACCAGTCCTACCACTGTGGCTGCTTAGAAATCTGATGCTCCTCAGACTTTCATTCTACTGTAAACAAAATACCCAGAGCTTAGACCTCCACCAAAACAGCACAAAATGCTTTAAATTTGCTTTGATATTCAAAAAATCTGCATCTGGTTCTGTTTTTAACAATGAAGATTTTTGGACATAAATCCTAGGATTTTCAGAGGTTTGGACAAGGATTAATTTGACAATATTTAAAGTGAGTCAGACTCATTACCACTGCGTTATGACCATTTAAATTCATAACGTCGCTGTAGAATAACCAATAAGTGAAATGCATTCAAAGTTTGTCGTGTGTTGACAAGCATGTGTTGGATTTGGTTGAAACCTCACAATGTGTTTATGGGGTTAGTTTGTCAAATAAGCAATGCAACAACTACAGCTTCAACTAGCTAAAGTTATAGGAGAACATACTGGATTAAGAAAATAAGGTTAATCTGAGACCTGACCTCTTCAATGTGAAATAGAAATAGGTTATTGAGGTTAGCTGAAAATAACCAGGTTACATAAAGTGCAGGAAAACACACATCCACCAACATACTCACAACCACCCAGTGTGTTTATGGGCCTCTCTCAGTCTAATGGGTTTATTGCCTGTTTCTGGCACACCTGGTCCTGTGCCCCAGTTATTAAAAGACTTTGATCCATTACCTTTGCAGGTGTGGGCTTTATAACAGAGGTATGCTCTACTAATGGCTTTCCTCTCCTCAACAAAGGCTAAAAAAGCTTTGTTTTCAAGAGTTTCAGTGACCCCAATTTCAATTCTGAAATCTCGTAACAACGTCCTTTTTGGCAGTGAAACGTGGCTTTTAAATTGCTGCCATATCACTATCCAAAAACATATGTCTTCACCTGCTTTTTGAACCTCGTGTTTAAGGGTCTTTGGCTTGGTTTCCTGTTTAGATCTCTGGTTTGCTTGAATGTTTATATCTTGACTTGTCACAGCGGTTCACAGCTGGAATAAACTGTGTACTTCCACATAAGAATGTAGTTGTAAGCCAACTCCTCTCCTTCCTTTTTCTGCATTTCCACTCCACTATGCTATTTCTTCATCTATTACTTAAAATAAACCCTAAAATGAGAAGTGTCCCTGTTTCAGGGGCTCTTCTGTTTGTTGTAGTGACATGTGACGTTTAGTGGCTCTGACGGCAATGTCTCAATTTCTGTAAGTGCCTGACATGGAAATTTGCTTAACATTGACGTCCTTGTCACAATCCTCTCACTGCCTCAGCAGTCAGATCCTCAAATTAAACACTTAAACCTGCCATAATTGCGAACAACCAACAGGTTTCTTTAGATGTCATTTATTTCTTTCATAAGAGGAAGGAAGCAGAATAAATTTCTAATGTATCTCCTCTTGTGTCGGAATATAGGCTCCACATACTGAAAATAGAACTCCTTCTCGAGGCAGAAGTCCCATTTAACTCAGTTCATCTTAAGTTGAGTCAGGAACTCTTCTCCCTGTTACCAATTAAATATTTCAGTAACGCTTTATTTTACAAGTCTCACAGTTACCTATAATATCCTAGAGAGGAACTGATATGTAATTGTACATTCATAGGAAGGCTCTTTGAAAAGACAATGTAATTTAGTACTAATTACAGGGAAAATTAAGCCAAGTGTTCAAATTATACAGTAATAATTAATTCAAATGAATTGCTAGTATAACCAAGAAAGTCAATACTCAGGTCAGCTGAACATTTAATAATATGAAACCACACACACAACATTTATAGAGAGTAAAGTTTCCAATAATAATTAATACAGATTGCATATATATTTTAGTTTGAATGGAACAGTTCTTTCAAGGACGCTCCTCTTGAAATCAACAACTGCATATAAACTCAAAACATCTAAGTAAATCACCACCAAATTACATTGTTCTTCCCAGGAAACCTCATGCTCCATGCTAACTCTTAGAATTCAGCCAGCCAGCCAGGATTTTTCTATATCATGACAGCTTTCTATATATTATTGTGCCCATACCACAGGCAAACAAAGAGCCTGTGTTTGCAGTTAGTTTAACCCATGGTTAGCTTAGTTTCACCAGTCAGTTAACTGCTAACAAAGCCTGAAGCAACAGTATTGTTGCTCTGGTTACCTGTTGAATATACCTTCAGCTTTGATATGCTGGTTAAACTGTTGACTGGACAATTTGCTGATGCTGATTATGATATCAATGGTTTAATATAAACAGTGGAACTGACAGGACTGACTTATAGAGAGCAGTGTTGAAACAGTAGTGTGTTGTAGTAATAGGCTGTCAGTGTTTTTTTCCTGCCTCCTGCCTCAAGTTTTATGTCCTTGCTCCAACAAACATCTGATGTGTGATGTGCTGATGTGTTTTATGTGTTTGTTGTATTGTTTACAATGCTGTTGCTTGCTGCACAAGCCGTTGATTCAAATCAGCATAAGCATGTTGTTTTCTGTGGGAACCGGGCTCTCTCTGGCTTACTGTGCCGGTCAGGCTTCGGAGCAAACCTTTTTTCTTATCTACTTAATGTTGGATATGTTGCACTATCAGTGCATTTAGATGCTCAAACTTGAAAAAGCAAAACAGTCCAAACAAAAAAGCAAAAAAGTCCTAAAAATACCCCATAAAGCCTACGTCTCCATAAATCATTATAATTAAGTAAAAAAGCATTGTATTGAGAGAAACTAATGACTGGGGTAAATTAACTGTCACAGTACAAGTGACCTAAAACCAATAGTAATTTTATACATTTTTCACTTGATGAGATGAAATGACAAAAATGAGAAAAGGTTCAAAAATCAAATATTTGTTAACTACTATCAGAACTCCATGACTAAAAGTCTGTTACGAACATGGTAGGAGTTCACTGTTGTACTGAGAAGAGTCTTCTGCAAGACTGCAGGCTGTTAGACATGGGGGGATGGTTTAGGTCAAAGGTCAAAGCACACTGAGGCTCAGCCTGGTAGGGTAAACACAAGCTGACTTTTACTGCTTCTAACAGCCACTTCTGTTTCTGTTTCAGTCTCTGGAGGAGTGTTGAACATTAACTGTTAAATGTTTCAGCAGATTGTGAGTTCAGTATTAAGGACTAGAGAGCAAACAAGCACACAGACAAACACTCCTGTGTTTCTGCGGGGCGATTGAACATTAACTACAAAGTGTTTGGACTAATTGATGATTTGGACTAATAAGCTCCAGAACGGTTTTCATGTGCTCTTCAAAAAGATCTGCTCTCTCGTGAAATCCCTGAAATGTCAGCAGCTTGTAATTGACTTAATGAAATGCAGCAAGAAGAGCTGGTTTGGTTACAGTTTCATCTAACCACGACCCTTCTCATGTTCTTATGTAACAAGCAGAGCTGGAATCCATAAAAAGTCAAATGAACGAGGCTGTTTTGAACCTAATTTCATTAAACAACATGAAGGCTGCAAACCAGAAGAAAGGCTTGTTAACAACAGAGCAGCAACTTATTATCTGGTGATGAAACAAAATCAAAGGCACAGAAAATAAACTTGAACACCACATTTAATTCCATGTTGGGTTACAAAGAGTTGAACAAGATAAATTAAATATGTTTTTTAATCAACTTGGGATGGCATTTTAATTGGACTGCTCTTTTCTGGTGAAAAAAGACTGTAGTATTGCTTCATGCACTGGTGCCTGCACAAGGAAAATGAATCAATGATGAAAATGAGTAAAAGGCTATCAGGGGGGTGTATGCACAGGCTCAGCTGATTCACGCTTCTTACTCTCTTGTGTAAATGAGGTTGTCAGCAAGCAAACATTCTTTATGGCATCATAGGATAAAACACTGTTGTTGGTATTACATTTGTCCAGAGTAAGAGTCACACTTCCCTCAACATTAGATTAATAACAGTAATGGGAATAATGACAGCGGTAACTTGGAACTGAAGAATAGACCTTAGAGCACTTTAAAAACCTTGTTGAAGAATTAAACTGGAATAAGCCATTTGAAAAGGGTTGTAAAAATTATCATTAAAAATATCACTGTCATGCAATTGATATGGTCCATGTTGAACATGTACAGTACCAGTCAAAAGTTTGGACACAATTTCTAATTCAAGGGAATGGGGGGGTGTGTGCAAATTATTGACCGGTATTGCTTAAAAACTCCAGAAAGTGTTTCAAAAATAATTCCCACTGTAATATTTATACACATTCATGTTCCTCTCAGGGTGAATTGGAATAACCCCTTAAAGGGGACATATTATGCACATTTTCAGGTCTATAGTTTTAATCTGGGGCTCTACTGGAATATGTTTGTATTATTAACAATTCAAAAAACTGCTTATTTATCTTATACTGGCCCTTTATACAACCCCTGGGTTCAGCCTCTGTCTGAAACAGGCCGTTTTAGCAACTGTCTCTTTAAGGCCCCCACTCCAGATGAGCCCACTCTGTTCTGTTTGGCCAGCTGTTCCAGAGTCTACATAAACAAACAGTAGTAGGATTTGTTTTCTTTTTTGATTTTGAACAGGGGTATAGAAATACAAGAGAACACATAACAAATGCACAGGAAAAACAACAACAACAAAAGAAAAGGAAAAAAACATTGGTAGTAACACAAAAGAGGAGATGTTACACATAATTTATCACATAAGTTATAAGGTATTGACATATGACAGATAATCTGTTAGACCATTAACCCTTCACTTTCATTTTTCAATCAGACTAATGACAGGTTGTTATACATTTCCTAATTCCTTCAGTCACATATCAAACGTTGGGAACCTCCGAGATTTCCAGAATTGTAGCAGCAGTTTTCTGGCTGGCAGTGTGGATAGAGAGATGGCCTGAGATTTGTACCTATCCTTCACTCTACCTGGCTCAACCACCCTAAACAGTGCGGTTAGAGGGGCAGGGGGAAACTCCTTATTAAAAGCCTTGGCAAAAAAAATCAAATAAATGACCCCATTTTAGGTTTGAAGCCTATGACATTATAAAAATTGGTGAGACAGAATTCCTTGATCTTTTGAACATTTCACACAGAGGGGTGAAGCATCTTTGAGTATTTTTTGTCATCTAGTGGGAGAGAAGTGCAATATATGCACGACTTTGAATTGTATCAAAGTGTGCCTAGAGTACTGAATATTTACAGTACAGGTTTTCAATTTTGTTGAATATTGTAAAAATGAGACACAGCGCCTTTAGTATGTGGTTCAATAGTTAAGAGACTTTCTAAAGCAGCATGGTGAGATTTTTGTTCATACAGTGGGACATCAGCCTTTAAAAAGTGCTGCAATTGTAGAAAATGAAAGAAATGTGAAGTTGGGAGCTGAAATGTCTGCTGCAGTTGCTCAAAATAGGCGAGGTGATCATTAATATAGAAATCTCCTAAAGAGTTGATACCCTTCTCCTTCAGTGTTATGAAGATTGGAGCATATAGGAATGTCCAAGTATATTTTAGGGGCTTTCAATATTGATAACACCTGAGACCAAACTTTTAAGGAGTTTTTGATTATGGGGTTATTCAAATATATGGCTTTTTTAGTCTTTTCTGGACTGTTAAGGAGTGCTGGGAGAAAGGTGCTCAATCTGTAGCCATGCAGTCATTTCTTCCATGTTACTGCCAGGAGGGCAACCACGCCAGAAAAAGAAAATGTTTAAATGGACAGCCAGATTGTACAATTTAAACTGGGGAAGACCAAATCTCCCTTCACTCCTACCTTTACTTAAATGCCTCCTAGAAATTCTAGGTACTTTACCAGACTAAATGAAAGATGAAACAACAGTCTAGCTTCTTGAAGTAAGATAGAAGGATGCTCATTGGAAATGACTGAAAAATGTATAAACCCTAGGTAATGCTACCATTTTTATGGGATTTATGTGTCTCACCATTGTGATAGGCAAGGTGTTCCAAAAATCTATGTTTTTCTCCAATTGTTTCATTTTCTTATCCCAGTTATGCTCTACTAGCTGACCCCGTTTTCTTGTAACTATAATTCCCAAACTTGTGAATCTATCTAAGACAATCTTGAATGGGGTGGTCTTCAGGAATGCCATGTCTACCAGTTTTGATAAAGGCATTAGTTCACTCTTTAATCAATTTATCCTATACACTGAGAATGAGACAGATTTGTTTATTAGATCAGCAGGGGGACAGTAGAAGCTTTAGGATCTGAAATTAATAAAATTACCTCATTGGTGTAGGCTGAGATCTTATGTGAAGTATCCCAATGTTTTATTGGGTGTATGTCAGGACTTAAAAGTATCCTTGAAGCCAGGGGTTCTAGCGCTAAAGCAAAGATAAATGGTGAAATACAATCATCACAGGCATACCTCTTTATAATTGAAAGGGATGTGATATATGTTGGTGTATAACCACAGAATCTGTGGGCTCTTTACACAATATCCCAAATTTGGTCAAAATCTGAAAAAAAAGTTTTAACTGGAAGGAGAGTGAGGTCTATATGAGGAGACTAGAGTTAAAATATAGTCTTTTTTCAGTATCAGAGAAATTTTGCCATGATATAATGAACTTGGTAAAGAGCCCACCTCTCTGGTATGATTTAAAATACAAATGATGAGGGGCCATTTTCTTTATAAAAGTCCACCCCGAGTCCATGTGGCCTGGGCATCTTGTTATTTGGAAACTGCTGAATTGCTGCCTTGACCATCTCTAATGTAAAAATTGCTTCTAAATCTGCTACTGCTTCTTTATCCAATTTAGTCAGTTTACTTTCAGTCAGTTGTAGTATGGCTGACAAAACTAAAATTCACAATAAAATTCTTCAAAACATTTATTTATTTCCAGTGGGTCAGTAACTAACTTTACATTTTTGTTCTTACCTGCAAGTATGGCTTGTGAGGTCTGTGACTGTCTCAGTAATCTAGCAAGTAGATTGTGGTTTATCACCTACTTCAAATATTTTTTGTTTGTAGCTAATCAATTGAGAGCATACTTGCTTCGGTAAGTAAAGAATTATAGTCATACTTTAATTTTGTGATTTTACCTAACAGTTCCATCGTTGGGGAGGACTGATATGTTTTTTCTAATTGGTGTAGCCTCTATATCTTTGAGGGCTTCTTCCTGATATTTGTGCTGAGCTGATGTGTAGGATATTATGAGCCCTCTCATAACTGCCTTCAGGCTTTCCCACAAAATTGAATCATTTACATCACCCCTATCGTTTGATTTGAGAAAGAATGAAATATGTTCCTCCATCTGCTTATAGGAAACCTCATCTTTCAGTAATGTTGGGTCTAAATCTAAATTAACAAACTGCAAGTCAAATGAGACTGGACTATGATCTGAAATCGGAATGGGATGAATAGGTGGCATCCATCACTGCTGAGATGAGTTTGGAGTCAAGAAAGAAATAGTTGATTACTTGTGTACAGGGGAGAAAAAAGAATACTCTCTTGCCGGGAGATAGTAGTCTCCACAATGTTTATAGTATTTAAAAACTGTCCAGATTTTGACTGTAACAGTGAGGTTGATTAGGTCTTTTTTAAGTTAGTGTCAAGAATGCAGTTCATGTCCCCAGCAATAATAACAGTGTGATCTAAATTTGGGATTGAGTTGAACTTTCTGGAAGAACTCCTGGCAGTCTAAGTTAGGGCCGTAAATGTTCACCAGAGTCACTGGCGTAGATTTAGATGGCCTGCCACAATTAAATATCTACCCTCAGGATCCTCGCTGTGTTCTGGATAAAAGGGATGTTTCTCCTGAGTAACATTGCCACTCCCCTAGCCTTATCTCTAAAATCAGCATGGTATTCCTGACCCAGCTAATTAGTGTGAAGCACTGATTGAACATTGTGCTTCGCATGTGTCTCTTGCAGTAAAATAATATTGGGCTGTAGTGACTTAAGATGTGCGAAGTCTTTTGCACTTTTTACAGGATTACCCTAATCTCTATAAACAAATATCTGCTTATGACTGCAGAAATCTGTAGGCAACAGGACAAGATGTTGGTACCCGAAGCGTTCTGGTGTCTGTTTGTAGTCTGAGTATTATTGACCAATCATGTTTGAGCAGACTTTGGTTGCAGGGAAGTAAACAGGCTATGTGGAGAGCAAAAGAGGTGGACCGCATTGGCCGAAGCAACAGTGAGTGCTCCGTCTGTGTGTGTGTCTGTTAGCATGTTTAGCAGAGCAGCAACAACAGCGGCTACTAGCTAGGTGGGCAACGGGTTATATGTTTATGTAGCAGTGTCAACTTGCAGATCACATGGGAAAAAGTTTTTAGAAGGGCTTGGGAAATGGCATTTTGATATTTAAACATATGTATTTTGAACAAAATTGGAATTTTTTTATACATATGGAACATAACTGGGAGGCTAAAGAATTATATAAAAACCTCAAAAAAAAAACCCCAAAAATGATGGACCCCTCTTTTAAAGTAAAACTGAAGACTCTATTTTCTCTAGAGAATTAAAATGTTTTTCTTTCCTGTCACGTTTATTATTGAGTTATTGAGTTTCCAGTTTTGCTTCTTAAATACATTGTCTCATAATATTTGTAGTGACATTACTGAGTGCATGAAAGCATATCCATATACTTAACACACCCTCCCTAATTATTAAAGTGAACCACAACAAAATATGGTAACAGATAGTAGAAAAAAACAGAATCTCACACTCTCACTGTTATAGAAAAAATGCAGCCCCCTCATTCATTTGAATGGGACCACTCCATTCATGCAGCAAGGGTTCCAAAGCAAAAGTTGAACCTGGGTAAATTTCTGTTAGAACGCAAGATCATCTGGCAAGGCATTGTGTTGGTCAATCAAGTACATGCAAGGGCACATTTCTGGTGATTACTTTGGAACATGAATGGTGTAATTCTACTGTCACTGCTATCGCCGTGACAAAAGATAATGATTGCCACTGTGATAACTGTCCAGATTAATAAAATCCTTCTTCATAACATTATAAACCACTGTAAACCTTCAGACTCATGGATCTGTTACTGTTTGGCACAATTAAAAATTATGGTTGTAATAAAGTTGCTGCCCTGACGTATTTGTATTCAATAAAATGCCACATTTCCATGTCCTCCTTCAGTGATCGGATGAAGAAAGCTCTGACTGCAGTGCCAGCATCTGTTTGAAGTTTATATGATCCTTCTGGCAGTGTTTGCAAATGTGATAAAAGTTGTTCTCCATTATTTTGTCTGTCTGGAGCTCAGGAATTGTTGAAAGTTCTGTTGGGAGGCTACAGTTTGATCCAGAACTTTATCAGCTGTAAAAGTAACATTCAAAGGGAAGCCAGTGTAGGGTTAATCACATGATGTGTCATCCTGTCCCAGTGTTACTTTAAAAACAGATCTTAATGTTTACAGTCTCTTACAGGATGAATTTTGGTGACACAGATTTCAGTTTCTACACAAGAGATATCAAAATTGTAACACTGTCATCAAATATCCTGCTAACATTCCTGCTCTCCAGAGGATGAACCCTTTGGATTGTAATGATCTTTCCTCTAGCGCCACCATCAGGACAAACTTTACATTTTTAACTCATCATCAGCCTTACAGGGTTGCCACAGGCCTAGAATGTACTTAAAAGTGCCTGAATTAAAAAAATAAAAATCAAGAACTCGAAAGTGCTTGGATTTACTGTGCAATAAAGAGGTTCTTAAAAATGCTTGAATTTAGACTACCGGAATCTCTTAGTTTGAGCCTTGTGCACTCCGTCATCTCAAAATTCACCTATGATACCATTTTTATACATCTGGAGTGCTGGGCCAAGCTTGATACACTTAACTGTGTGATAGTTGCACTCTCTGCGTAGGCTACAAATATACAGCGATTTGCTGATTGCTGCGCTGTGTCATTGGCTGTTGTGCTCTCTCATAGGCATTCCAAACTCAAACATGCAGCTGGTAGCCTAGGTAACCTGCATTGTTCAGCCCCCCTTCCCTCTCTGGTTCGGGACGGGTGCACACATAACCCGCAGTGGCGCAAGCTGTCCTCAAGTATGCCAACCACAACCAGCTATTGGGAGAAAATAAAGAATGAATGTGTGTGCTCACTGTTGAAATAATTAATTATGCAATGTGTTAAGATGCTGCAGTCAATACATTTTTGTTTTAATCTGTTATGCCCAACGAGACCAACGGTTTTGTGTAGACACATCCTGTTCAGGCTTGTTAGCATTTCAATTGTAAAAAATGAAGTTTGCTGACAATAAAGACAACGTGTTCACCCCATTATATTTCTCAAGTTGCACATTTAATGAGATATTGCCTAATTTGCATAATTTAATGATATAATTAATCAAGTCATATTAGAAAAAAGTCTTGTATTTGCGTCTATATTAAGCAAATAGGATGAAACTGGCAAAGTTTCATCCTGATGGAATAAAATGATTTTCTTCTCCTTATTCCCGAGTGCTGCCTGGCCTTTAATTTCTACTGCCATCTAATTAAGGTAAACCATTCAAGTCTTTGTATAGTACTGTGCTGGGTTAGACTGGTATATGTGAACATCAGTGTGAATTATTGGCCCTTCATTTTGAGATAATTTGTTCTTGAAAAGTCCTTGAAATGTATCATTACAAAAAAGTGGCAACCCTGACCTTACCAGAAGTGGAAACCTTAAAAAAAATATATCCATTGCAAAATTTAGGGTGCCTGGGTGTGAAATTACACACAAAGTGTGAAGCTCTTTGCTCCCACTGCACTTACTCTGTTCTGAACAGACTTAATTGACATTGTGAGGTGGAATCTGACAAGCTGATCACAACTTTTTCAACCAAAAATATTTTGTGAATTCACAGTACTCCACAGATGGTTGGACTGATATACTGAAGGAAATTGATAGACTACAGGAAAATCAGAGATTTCTTTTTAAACACATTATACATGTTAGAAAATAATTGCTGAAAACATGAAAAGACTGACCCTGGCTTTGGCTTCAGCACCGGCTGTGTGGCTGGGAGGACGAGTAGAGTCAACTGACGTGGCGCCAGCAGCAGCCGACACCAGCCGCCGCCTGCAGCTTCAGCTTCAGCACCGGCTGTGTGGCTGGGTTTGCTCCAAGGGTGACGGCCACAATGAAGCCACCAAGGACTCTCCAGCAGAGAAGTGATTAACGTTAAGTGCACCAAACTCCATTGAATAAAACGAGAATTTAACATAACAGTGATTGGTGATGGATCACTTGTTAACTAGTCATTTAAGTTACATTTTCACCGAAACAAGTCCACATTTACCTACAAAATATGTGTCAAATTACACAGCGGCTCCTAACTTTAATTTTAAAATATCATCCATGTTGCTTGTCTTACACCTACAAACAAGGCCTATTTTAAATTGTGTATTTTTATAAGGGAGTTTGGTATGAACATTGTTAACTCAGAGGCTGCTCAGTTGGGCCGAGAATACTGTTTATTTTTCCACGATTTCGAACCTAATTTTATGTACTTGGAGATTTTTTTAATCATACTAATTTGGCTGGGTGGTTAATTACACATTTTTATGTAGTGTGACAAACTCAGAACACATAGTTATTACACAGAATTTAACAGATTCAAGATATATTGAAACCAGGTTTAAATATTATACTATATTAACAAGAACTAAGGAAACAACCAATTATGTGCTTTGTGTTAATGAGTACTGTAGGCTGAGAGACACAGACAAGGTAGAGAAGTCAGACAGTATTCAGATATTAAATGTATTTGTAGGTTTTGGTGTTTCATGACATTTGTTGACAATTAGAAAACAGAATTACACCAAACATATCCTTTTAACCGTGTCTCATTTTCTGCAGGATCCTGGATATATCAGAGAGGAAACTGACCTAAAAAATAACCTATACTTTTCTGACACTGTGACCTCTCAAGCCCCAAAGCTAACTTGCAGCATATAAGTGCTTTCAATGCTCTTTTTATCTTCAGCTTTTATGTCTTTTCCCTTGAGGACTCAAGCAAAGCAGTTATGCAAGTGGAAAAAATCCCCTGCTTTATACCAGTGTGACAAACTCTGATTTCCATGAGAGTCTGTTAGCATTGGCGGGTGACTGGACAGCTCACAAGAGGAGGCAAAGCTTTTATAAGAGCTGTGTTTATGATATCACCTGGAGACTCACTGGTCAGCTGCTAAGACATGGTAACAACTCAGGCTTTGTTTGTTTTCACAGCGACTGAGTTGTCTGTGTGAAGCTGTGGGTCAGTGTGTCTGTGGATAGAAAACTTTGTGCTTTTTGATAAAGGCCTGTTGGCAACATCAGAGGAAGTTCTGGACTCAGCAACTACCCAAACATGACTTAAAAAATGACTCATATCTGTTACATCCGTAGTTAAGGTCAGTTTAATTTTAGGCTGGGTTAGGCTGACTGTTCATTTAACAACTCATTCTGATGGTGAATTATCTTCCTCACTCATGCTGGAAAGGGAGTAAATATCACATGGTCACTAATCACAAGACACACTCTGCTGGCAGGTTTACATGCCTGTTCAGTGATCATGTGCGTTTTAGTTCAGGAAAAAAATTGATGATTGGTGTATAACGCCCAATGCACAAAAAATAGCATTGTTACATAGTTGACATACATGATCAAAGTGACAATGCTAACATGCTGATGTTTAGCACATATAATGTTTACTATCTTCATCATCTTAGTGTAGCATGTTAGCATGCTAAGAATTGTTAATTTTCACTAAGCACAAAGTATAGCTCAGGCTGATGGGAATATCATTAGTTTGCAGGTTATGTATTAAGTCATAAAGTATTGGACAAATTGAAGTTTTGATGATGGCACTGGATAAAAAATTGAGAGATAGCTAAATGAATGAATGTCTGACAAATTTCATGGCAATCCATGCAATAGCTGTTGAGATACTGCACTCGAAACCACAAATGTCAACCTCATGGTGTTTCTAGAAGAAAAGTCCAACCACCAAGGCCATTAGCATTCATTGTCTAGGGACCATGACTGTCTGTATAAAATTGGTAGATATGGAGATATTTCACTGGATAAGTGATAACTTCAACCTGCTGTTGGCATGCAATGAAAAGTCAGGGATCACCAGTTATTAGGATTCATCCTCTGGGAATTATTAATGCTTGTACAAAATTTCATAGCACACGACGACTGTAGTCATGCTACTAGCATGGCTAAATATACAGGTTAATGTCTACTGTGATAGTATCCACAGTGTATTAGAAATATCAAACTTGTGATAAAATATTATAATCTCAAGGTTCAAGCTTTTGACCATATCATGACCAAGCAAGTTCTATTTAAGAAAGGTATAGTTGAAAGCTCCAGAAAACACTTGTAAGTGAACCTGGAGTTTAGAATACTTTATCACTAATATGTTTTCCCAGTGTAAAGAATGAATCTGGTTCAATTTTTAATGCAACACAATGCTATGTCATTTGGCAAGGCACTGCAAGTTTGCAGTGGAGGATAAAATGACTGTCACCATGATAACATTTGATTGTGTGTTTCTTAACATTGTGCTAATTTCAATCTGAACTCCCATTTACAGTAGTAGTCTAGGTTCTGCAACAAATGTATTCTGACTATTTGACTGAGCCCCTCAGGGATTGGCATCACATCTGTAACGAGTGGGTGGTTTTAGGGAAAGATGGCAGTCATGGTTAAAGTCATCGTTAAAAAGGCTGTCTTCATAGTCAAAAGAAACCAAAGTTAACTGTTGGTAATAGACTATTTGTTTAGTGGAAACCTGCAGTCTCCAGTGTTGAAGTTGCACATTTTTTACATGCAACGTCATGCTACATCCTCCTTTATTGTTTGAAAAACTGTAAGAAGTTGCGTGTCAAAAACACCTAGCGAGGACACTTTCAGTTACACCCTTAAACCCATCTCCTGACTGCTCAGTATGATTAGAGAGTGATGAAGAAAAACCTTTATATGAAAGAGGAAAAGATATCTGGTCATTAAAGGTGTAATTCTGGGTGACGGTTATGGGCAGTTGGTGCTCACAGTGGACACAAATTTCCTCTCTGTGCACCCGCTGTGGTGCAAATGGGGACAAAGAGATTCATCAGAAGTGACTAAGACATGGATGATCAGGAAATTCTCATTCAAGGCAGCAAATTTACTTACAATTTTTGTACATATGGAAATGTAAATATAAATATCCATATTTTATCTTAGTGCTCAGTGGCTTGCTTCTGTGTTTCCATCCAATGTGGATCCGCATTTGCCTAATCTCATTTAAGTCTTTGTCTTTATGCTGACAGTTTAGGTCGTTGCCATGGTAACAGTCAGCATGTGCAAAGAGGAGACTGGTATGTGAAAGAGAAGAAGCACATTTAACCATTCAAACGTGTGATTCCAAGCTTCACACCTCGCCGATGGTATCAAGAAGTCATTATCACCTCATGGCGGGAAGTAGGAGAGTCCATGGAGAGGATGTGATTATTCCTCACAATATTCCAAGACAGGTTTCTGTTCCTGTGTGTGGTCACTTGGCTCATGGTCATTGTGCAGCATTTTCCCAAATGCTGTAATGCTGTGAGTTTTTTCTCACACAATTAGTGTCACTAGTTCACATGTTTCTCCAAATAATGACCACATTTTCTATGAACCCCACTGCTGTCTGCACCCTGTTTCCCCCTGGGGTGTTTGGGTGTAATATGACTACACAAAAAAAGGTAGCGCCTTTCTCAACTTGTGGGAGTACAATACACCAGTAGATACCAGCAAATGCTCATACCAGACAGAATACCATGTGGCATGTAGCTTTTAGCATTATGCTTTACCTCCATTTTTACTGTTTATCCCACTTGCAGAAAGATGGAGGGGGAAATTATGGCTTAAGATGGTAAACACTTGTAAACATCAGCACGTTAACATTGTCACTGTGAGCATGTTAGCACAGTGACTTTAACATTAGCTCAAAGCACCGCTGTGCCTAAGTACAGGGTCACAGAGCCACTAGCATGGCTGTGGAGTCACTGTGCTTTCAAATGGTGAGCAGTTGCTGCCATGGCTGCCACCCTGCAATGTCAATTCTATTTGAATTGGCAGCAGCAGAGTGCAAGCTACCTCCAATCCAACCAGCCTGGGCTGCTGCTATCCACCTAGTATAATCTAATCATGCAGCTAAATAGAACAGGTTGTAGTTTAAAATAGAGGAACTGGGTAGCAATATAATATGATTAATATAGCAGGTTTTGCTGACTAGTATCATAAACATTGTTTACTGTCCCATACTGGGTCATCAGACTTTGAAGCACATGTTGCTCCAATATCTTTTCTCTTCATTGATCTGTGTGTTCTCTGCTGGTGATGAAACTCAGATAGTACTGGTAAAATCAGCTCCTGTAACATCTACCTTGCTCTGGTTGCTGTTTGCCATGGTACCACAGTGAGCTGCAGCGGCAAGTTGAAAAAATTGAACAAACATAAACTCTGATGGCACTGGCAAATTGCTGTGTGCTTCAACGAGATCGGCCCTTCCTCCCCTTGCCACTGCTGCCGACTGCAGTGGCACGGCTGCCATTGTGTTCACACTGAAAACAATGGAGGCAGTAGCAGCAATTGCTTGCTGTTGGAAAGCACAATCAGGTCAAAATGTCACTTTGTCCAATACTTTGGTTTACTGTATGACCAAATACTTGCAAAACTAATGACATTCCCATCAGCCTCAACTGTACTTTGTGTTTACTGCTAATTAGGAAATGTTAGCATGCTAACATGTAGAACTAAGATGGTAAACATGATTAAAATTAGAGCTGCTAAAAATCAAGGTGTTAACATTTTCATTGTTAGCACTCTGATGTTAGCATTTAGTGCAAAGCACCACTGTGTCACTGATCACAGGGCTGCTAACATGGCTGTAGGTCTACCTAAGGTTTCAGAAAGCCTGTTAAATGATTTATCATAAATACTAAGGTGGCACTAAACATCAGCTAACAGGACTCTAATGAAACTAATGAAACATAAACGTTAGCAGACAGCTACAACTCAAACATCCTGAACAATGATCGAAGGTCAGATAGTGACTGCTGCTCTACTAGAGGAGTGGTGGATTAATGAGTTGGTCACCATCAATTGTTTTGGGATGAAAGAAAAGAAAGGCATTCACATAGCAACTGGTCAGCTGGTTCCAGTCCAGCTGTCTGTGGCTGTTGGGCTGTTTCAGGGATATAGGAATGTCAGGACTCCCCCCACATCCATAGGGACAGCACTTGTTTGGCAGCCAGCCAACCCCCCTCTGCATTCACACGCCACACAAAGATGAATGACAAGAGAAGCAACTGAGGGCAAAATGTTGGGAGTCTATACTGCTTTTTGTGACAGAGGTGGCGTGTTTTCTTTATGTGGCTGGATTCGGTCAGAGTAATGCTAAAACATATGTTTTAATAAAAACCCAAATTGTGTTTGTTTCCTGTATCTTTGAAGTAATATTTCACCAAATCGCCATGAAATTTGGTAAAAATTAATGAGCTCCAGAGGATATTTCCTACTGTTTAGGGTGACCACCTGAACTTTTGTGAAGTGCTGCCATCAGGTCAAAATTTGAGACTGTGTTCAACAGAAAACCAAAACCTGTTTAGAATGACTGACATTGACCTCTTGTGACCATATGAATAATGACTCTTGTCTGCCCAGCGCACAGGCCGAAGTAGCATGACAACACTGCAGTGGAAGGTTGGGTCAACAAAATGTGTGACTTGAATGCAAGGGACTGCTGTTATCTTCCTGTTTCCTACCAAGGAAACTATAAAAGAAGGAAGAGCCATTACATCATAATACCAACATCCTAAGATCTGCTTAGTACCAGACTTTGGTGCCAGTTCTATTGAAGCCTATGGAAGATGCATGGAGAAGCACACTAAAATCCAACATATCTACTTCTTCTGACTGTTGGTGAAGAAATGCCTCTACCAAATGATGCAATTCATTTTCACTTCCTGTAGGTTACACTTGGCTAACTTAACACTTTTAGGCTTGACTGACTATAAGTGGATTTGAAGAAACTCGCTAGCCTTGCATCATTAAGATTAAAAACAACTTATAATGCAACTCTCTTTTTGGAGGAGCCAGTGTTATCCATTCAATGCAATATTTTGTTGTTCAATTTGTAGTCCAACACCTTGTGTCCATGACAAGGTTTCTCAAAAAGAAAATGTTATATATTCATAACATTTGATATTCATGGTCCCCAGAGGATGAGTCCTACTAATTTCATTATTACTTTGACCTTTTTCAGAACGGAAGTTCCAATTTCACACAAAATAAGTCAAAATCTAAGAGGCACATTTCCATGAATAATCCTAATCCCATTCCTGCTCCCCAGAGGAACAACTCTTCCCCATGACTTTTCCCCTAGTGCCATTGCAAGCTCCATTGCTGTTAAGACTCTCAGAATATAGCTCCTTCATCAGTGTATTGTTTGTGCCTCAATTCATGATTTTGACTTTTGTCTCTAGAGAATTCCTGAAAAAGCAAGACTGCTTTTGAAAATAATTTATCATTTATCTCTGTACAGTATCTTGTTTTGAATTATTTTTATACTTCTATTTGAGAAGGGAAAAAAAGAAAGAAAAAGAAAGCAACAAAAACTGAAAGAAAAAAGACTTGAATGAAAAATAATGAAACTGAATGCATAAAATACATACAACATAGATATAGATAATTAAAAAATATGCTCATACCTACCACATAAAATACAATGTATAAAAAATAACAGCATATCATAAAACCAGATGATGATGGATGATGATAGAGCAGATGATTATGGCCTTTATTTGGATTAGTTGGTGTCTGATTCTCTCAGGTATTGGACTTTGTTCAGGCCATTAGCGAAAGTGTCCTTGTATAATATCAGGGTCTCTTTAGTGACTCTCATTATGAATTTAATAACACAAGCAGCTGATCTTTCTCTGAACTCACTGACACTGACTATCACACACTAAGCCGCACAAGCTTATTAATGAAAAGAGATTTAAAAGGAGAATATGAGCAAGGTTAGAGAGCAAAATGTGTCCTGTAGGCACAGATGTATGTGTATGAAAGAGGTTGTGGAAAGGCCTGCTCCATCCAGAGTCTGTCTCCCAGCAGTATATTGAGTTGTGTTTTTACAACCTTTGGTTTCATTCAGTTAAATGAATCCATGTTCCAAACTACACTGATGCCACTTCCCTTCAAGGGAAAATAGCTCTTTGCTTTCTGAGGATTACTCACAACGAGCACCATTAATATGGACAAAGTCCTCCAGGCACTGGTTGATGTTAGAGGATTGTGCTGATGAAATGCTATATTTTTCTTATAGTCAACCAAAACCAACAATGAATTGATCTACTAACAAGTAGTATCTAACATTCCAACATGTATCCAAAGCATGATTTATGATGTACTGCAGTTAATCCCACATTTTTTGATTCATTCCCGCATACCCCATAATGCTGCCAGAAACTCTCATCGCACCAAAAGTGTATTTATCTGCAGATGAAAATAGTCCCCAACAAATGCATTATTTATTGTTCCAGTACAGTCCGCTGAAAATACAGTGGCCAGTTGTTTTAGGATCTTTTTATAGAAATGAAACTATATATTTGTGAGCTGTTTGAAGATTTAGGTCTTCAGTAGGAACCAATGGGCTTGAGGCAAAGAGTCACAGGCAAGTTAGGGAAGTCAGGCAGTATTGAGAGACAGACTAACATATTCTTGGTTTAGGAAAGTTAGATAGATATAGAACAATGACATATTTTTAACAGTCAAGAAGTTAGTCACAATTATTTAGCCCTAAGAGTTGTGTTTCCATGGTGGCGATCAATCTCACCCACTAGCAACTAACAAGAAAATATTATATGTATTTCATTGTGTATTTATGGTATGTATGTACAGTATTTATTTATTTATTTATGCTACAGCTGCACTCATATCTGAATGCTGACTTGAAGCAGTTGCATGGTCAGCTGTATTATTTCTCTCTGTCTCCCAGCAGTGTGTGAAGCTATGTTTTCTTAACCTCTGGTTTTGTCCAGCTGGGTGAGTCATTATTTTTGGTCATCCTGCTGCTTCATAGAAAACCGATGCTCATTAACCTGCTAGGAGCCCTGAGGCAAAAATGAACTGCTGGGCCCTTATTAAACCACAGTTCCTTCCACTGTCTGTGCATTCTGTACAGTTTGTCCACACTGGAATCCTACCTGACCCACAAAATGCTGTGTGGTAAATTGATTTTTAATACATTAATTTAGGAATATGTAACATATAAGCACAAAACTGAGATAATGGGGTCTTAAAAACTAGATTTTGATACAGTTACCCTAAAGATCACAGCCATTGTCTTTGCACAAAAAGACCTTTAGGTTAGTTTGGTTAAGTCATTTAGGAAGTTGTAGCATAATTAATTTTAATTAGGGGGGGTTATGAGTTGTACCACAAGTTGTGGAGCCAGACACTGACTCATTTCTGAAAACACTTCTGCAGAAAGACTGTTTACCTAATTTTGGATCAACGCTTTGGTCTTATAAGCACAAAGCAGCGATCTGGAAGCTGCATTGTGTTATGGATTGTAAAAAAAAGCCACAGTCTTCTGGCAGTAGAACATATGGATTAGTTTAAATGGTGATTTGATGTGCCTGTTAAAAGCATACTGGGCCAAGAAATGAGAATGTCAGCTGTTGTGTTCAGTGTGAAGTGTCTGCTTGGTTTTACTAACACTGCTGGTAATTCAATTCTCAGAGGAGAATTGAATTACTCAAACAGATTTTTCCACCACAGCTTTATGTTGTTAGATGGAGCTGAATAGCTTTAGGAATTTCAAACTACATGACATACATTTTTAAAAATACTGTGTGGTATACAGTAAAATCAGTATCTTCTTACCAAGTCTTAATTCTGGTGATATGGTGATGCTTGCTGCAAATGTTTCCTAAAAAAAAGTGAAATGTGACAATCCATATTTAATCAAAGAATTTGAAATATGACAAACTCTCCACCGTTCACCCTACAAACATTTTGTGAAGTATTTCATGAAGTCAGTAGATTTCCACACTTATTCTCCACATTAGAGAACTAAATAAACTCATTGCAGTCTAGTGTTTGATACTCAAGCCAGTCCTGAACTTTTGACACCAGCTGGTCTGCAGAAAGGGAAAGGGAGGAAATTTAAAACCCTCCATATCCTCCAGAGAGTGATTGAGACACTGAGAGGCATGATCTCACTCAGATGGTGTATTACTAATGATGACTAAATGCATGTACAGTATTTAAGACCGGCAAAAATTTACACAGTTATCATTATTATGTGAGAAATTTTTATTATAATGTTTGATTAAATGTTTAATTTGCATAATGTCAGAAAAGTGTGAGAATGTCCTCTGCAATTTTCCATCTGCAGTGCCTGGACAGGTTGCCACCTCCACTGTTTTTAGTGTAAACACCACAGCAGCCATGCCACTAAGGTTGGTGGCAGCAGTGGCAGTAGCGGCAATGAGAGGGGGGGTAGTTGCCATTTATGTGAATGTGCAAAGCTCTTTGCCACTATGTTCTGAGTTTATGATGGTTCAACCTTTTCAACTTGCCGCTGCAGCTCACCAAATGACCATGGCAACTACGGAAACCATAGCAGGGGAAACAACACAGGAGCTGATTTTACTGGTATTTCAGAATGACTAGGTTTAATATAGAATGTCTCAACAAAAATGAAGGAAGGTCTCCCTGTAATTTTATCCGTGGCTCAGATATTTTTCCTTTCTTTCTATCTTTTTTTGTTAACACCATTTTCATTTTCATTGCAGGTAACAAAATCTTTTTAAACCTTAGAGTTTTTATCCTTGATTTGAAAGGACATAAACACAGATCATGTTGATTAGAGCTTGCTGTAGGGTCGAGAATGAGGAAAGGCTCTGGTTTCACAGCAAGCGGTTCACAGTCATAGCCACAAACCCCTAAATTATAGAATGAGCTGCTCTCCCTGAACCACAGAAGAAAAAAAAAATCACAAGAATCCCCTCCAAGCCATGAATGTACTCTGTCAAAATCCCCATTACCCTCCCAACTGTGTGCTGATATTTAAATGCAAGAGGGATGAGTGTGTAGAGGATCAAAACAGACTTCCAAACACAATAAGACCACTTTTGGAAGCTTGTTGCTGATTAAATCAGATGACATCTCACTCCAAGTTCCTGTTCTTGTCTTTTACTGTTAAATAAGTCTTTGATCTGATTATTGTAACTGATCTTTTCTACCAACACTTTCACAGATTGGAATTTCATATTCCCATTAGGTGATACAAACATGTGCTTACCTTTCAGAAAGTATGCAATAATTTCATTCTCATACTAAACATAATAGTTTGATGAGATGCTTGGTCTGGGAGGTTCAGAAACACATGGACTGTCAGTATCTGCTGTTTCAAGAGACCCCTGTTCGAGACCACTGCTCGCTTCCTGTTTCAACTGACAAAAGTGGGTATTTTCATTGAGATGTCAGGATATTTGCAGCTGTTTTTCTGGTGACAAAACTGGATGTTTTAACCCAAACCATGATCTTTCCCTAACCCTAACCAGGTCATTTTTGTGTCTAAACCTAACCAGACCTTAACCACAGTGTTGTCACATAAAACATTATTATTCAGCTGATAATGGCCATTTAATGCGACGTTAAATGATAAGCGAAAAGCTTAAAATGCAATCAACATTGAAACGTAGAGATTCAACGTATCTGTGGTTTGCAGAAATGTACAATGCCAACATTTTATTCTTGTGATTGGGTTGAAATATTCCATCATAAGTTAGGTCCTGCATAAAAAACCTACTTAAGTAAAAGTACATAATTATTATTATCAGCTTGATGTAGTTAAAGTATTGCAGTAAAAGTACATAAGTATTATGAGCTTGATGTAGTTAAAGTATTGCAGTAAAATTAGTGGTTTGGTCCCTCTGACTGATATATTATTATATATGACATCATTAGATTATTAATACTGACGCATCAGTGTTAGAGCAGCATGTTACTGTTGTAGCTGCTGGAGGTGGAGCTAGTTTCAACTACTTTATATACAGTTAGCTAGTTTAGTCCCGTGGTTCCCAACCTAGGGGTCGGGCCCCTCCAAAGGGTCAGCAGATAAATCTGAGGGGTCGTGAGATGATTAATGGGAGAGGAAAGAAGAAAAAACAAAGTTCTGATACACAAATCTGTTTTCAGTTTTTGGACTTTTTCTCTAATCTTTGATTTTTGCTGAAATATTGGATCATTTGAACATTTATTGAAATGAAAACATGTGAGAAGTTTAGAGGGAAAAATCACTATTTGGTGGAGCTGTTAACAACTCATAGACATGTGAAATGTGACCCCGACTACACACTGCTTTTTGTAAGATGTCAAAAGCCAAAAAGGTTGGAAACCACTGGTTTCATCTTTAACAATGTGTTGTATTTTAAAAGCTTGTTATATTATCCATTGTGTCAAATCTTCATCTGAAAAGTAACTAAAGCTGTCAAATAAATTTAGTGGAGTAGAAGTATACAGTAGCATCACATGGAAATACTCAAGTACAAGTATCTCACAATTGTAGTTAAGTACAGCACTTGAGTAAATGTACTTACTTTCCACCACTTGTTGTTAATCTGAGAAAAGATGCAAAGTCAAATGTGTTTCCTCCACACCCTTGATTTCCTCTGTGTTACTTTCTGATTTGGCACTAAACTTTGGCAATGGACATAAATTGTGTCTTACAGAATCATCTAATATGACTGTATTTCTATAATTCTACAGACTATGACTTTAACGAAAGAGTGACCTTTGACTGTAAACTGCAAACTACAGATGATAAGAGTGAAACTCTGACTGTTTGAAAGATTCATTCACAATAATCAGTAATGTGAATGTTTCCTTCCACTCAAATAGGCCATCAGATAAATTTAGTAGTTCAGCTGTTTCTTTGACAACAGGATTAACAGTTCTCTGAAACCATGCAGCAAACTAACCCAAATATTTGCAGTCCAGTTTCTGTGATACAGTATCAGTATTCAGTAAGATGTGACATCAGAATGGCCTTGAAACACCTGCTACTTTGTTTATTTTCCAGCACTGTAGCCCTGCAGTAACAGATCAATTTATAGAATCACTCACACACACTTTCATTTAGATTTGATAAACAACCTCAGCATGTATGACATCACTGCCACTTTTAATTAATATTTTTACAGTTTTAGAAACTAAATTGAACAAATAAAAAAGGATAAGGTTGAAAGTTTGATCCTGTAGTAATTTGTTTAAACAGGTGCAGTCTGGTGCAGCTAGCTGCATTTTTAATATCTATTCCATGGCAAAATGATCATTTGGATGTTAGAATGAAACCAGAAAAAATAAGCGCTTTTGCTTTCTGAGAAGAATTGTTCTCAGCTTTGAAAGAATAATGCACTTCAATAAAAGGTACATTCATGGGATGGAGCGAATGCCAGCAGCCATCAGGTAAATGGAAAAGCAGTTTGGAGACCCAGTAACCTTTATGTGATCCTTGCAGGCTAAGAGTAAAAAGCCTTCACAGTAGTACTCCAGCCTCAGAGACAGCAGTGACCCAAATGGCTTAATGCTGTGTGAGTTAAATATAACCTGAAGTGATGGAGGAGACAGACATAATAAAATACAAGAGGCATTAAAATAGAGACACTTCAATAACAAGAGGCCACTATCTATCTGTGTTGTTTTCCTAGTGTGATTAATGTCATGACAACCTTGTATATCCAGAATGTGCACTTGTTTTGGTTGCATGACCAGTGTATTTTGACTTTGACCAAGCAGGTTTTACAGGGTATTAAGAGCCCAAGAGGTTTAACAATTGTCTCGACCCACACAGAAGCATGTAATCCTTCAATTTATTTGAAAGCATGAAAACCACCAAAACTGGGTGTACAAGGTTTCCATCCAACAGGTTTGATGAAAAACATAAGCTTTGTTCAAATGGTTATTTAACAAACCAAAAGAATAAGATCAAAAACTTGTTAAAGTTTGTCACCATCTACACAGGCTATGTGCAATACTCTCTGAAAGTACAGACCAGTGAAGGGCAATAAAAGACACATCTATAAGCTTTGGATGGTTTTATTTTTTAAATATCTTCACTGTTGCCAGATCTGGCGGTTTTCTGAAAATCTTTTTTTGTCTAGTCTTGATATTGGATGGTTTTAACCATTGCTTGGATGAAGCATTAAGGTACAGCATTAGTGTAATGTAGGGTCAAGCTTGGATTTAAAAATAACATAAGCAAAATACTCTTGATTTGAGGTTGTCAAACAACCTCAGCTGACTTGTAAAGAGATCATTAGGGCTGTAGCCAAACCAAGCCTGTGTTTCCAGGTCAAGTTCTACTTGGAACATCCGACCAATGGTTTTCCTCTGGGATCTGAGTTTTCAGAGTATAGTGAGGGCGATTTTAGGATTTGGTTAAATCTGGGGCAGCAAGCGTAACAGCAGACCCACTGAACAAACATCCCTAGCTAAGAGGTCACCACATTCAGCCATTGTATGAAGTGGGACAGGTGGACCCACCTTTGTTTCCCAAACAAGAAGAGGGAGAAAAAAGAATTGCAGAGGTGGGCTCATTGTGGGCTGAAATGCTATTCATCAAGCGTACAGTAGAGCCAGCCTGTTGGATCTGTGCCCACTACAGGTGGAGGACGGAGGACTTTTAAGACAACGGAGATTGAGACATGGTGAGGAGGAGGGTGGTCAGCCAATGGGAGTGGTCCCTGCAGACTTGACATGATGGGGGGCGGGTTGCAGGGTTGAAGGGGGAAGAGCAACAACACAAAGGATCTGTTGTCTTTTCCCACTGGAGTGGAGGTTTCCCAGGAAAGTATTACTATTCAGACCCAGGTCTGAGATAAGAGAGTCCCCCTCCTTTTGTGCTGTGGCTGTGGAGGGGTCAGGAGAGCTCAGGGGGAGGGAGGAGGCGGGAGGAGGAGGTGTCTCCAGCTGGAGGATGTAAATACACTGCCTGTCTAAACCAGCAATGAATGGCTGCTCCTTTTTCAACAGGGAGATTAGTAGCTAAAGCATTTAGGGAAGCACTTGTATCATCATTAAAATAGCAAACAAAGACAACAATACGGTACAGCAGAGCAAACCTACAAACTGACCGTACAAATATTTTACATTCACACAGTGGTGAAAGAATATTCAAATCCTTTACTTAAGTAAAAGTACAAACGAAGCAATGTAGAAATACTCCATTACAAGTAAAAGTCCTGCATGAAAAATCCAACTTAAGTAAAAGTACATAACAAAATGTAAAGTTTTGCAGTAAAAGTAGTGGTTTGGTCCCTCTGACTGATATATTATTATATATGACATCATTAGATTATTAATAGTGAACCATCAGTGTTAGAGCAGCACGTTACTGTTGTAGCTGCTGGAGGTGGAGCTAGTTTACACTACTTTATATACAGTTCGCTAGTTTAGTCCAATGGTTCCCAACCTAGGGGTTGGGCCCCTCCAAAGGGTCAGCAGATAAATCTGAGGGGCCGTGAGATGATTAATGGGAGAGGAAAGAAGAAAAAACAATGTTCTGATACACAAAAATGTGTTTCAGACTCTATCTCACGCTGCCCAACAAATCTGCCTGAAAACATCAGAAGAAGCCACAAAGCTACTGCTAGATGAAAAATATAGTTATGAAGGTTATAGGCTTCCATTGCACACAGGACACACAACATTATGCTTTTCTCCACATCTCAGCACTGACATTCATCTATACGGGCAAAGGGCAGAGAGCGCAAAAGCTTCAGTTTATGTGACTTTAGCTGGTGGAGGAGCACACACTTCCTCCAAAATCACAAACACTTTCATGTATGTTAAATTTGGCCATTTTCACTTTCACTTTCACTTTCCTCTACGATTCTGCGTCAGATTGAAATATAACTTTTGATGTGATGAAAGCATAGTCCGTAACAGGTTAGTGAGTTTGTTATTGTCCAGTTTCCCACAACTGTTGTAAGATTTTTCGTTTGACTTCATTGAATATCTGTAGCCTTCACACAGCAGCAGAAACAATATGTGTGTCTCCAAAATGAGATGTGCTTTGCACAATTTTACACACTAATTCACAACATCACTAATTACTTATCATCATTAAATATTCTGACAAGTTGACAAGGATATACCAGTAATTGTGTTTCTCTATAGGTCAGAAATGTATGATGTTACACACAGATTCCAGTCAAATTGTTGACATTTTTGTTTCATTGTAGGTCCAAACTCTGTTTCCTCTGTGCAGTCAAAATACATATATATTTTTTTCTGTTGTGTCAAGTTTATTATTACAGGGAGCTTGAGGTTTTGCTGCTCAAATGCAACGTCTGACAGGATTTGCAGTAGTCCCATCATTGTAGAAACATTCACATACTTTACTGAGATACTGATCACAACCTCTAATTGCTATAACCAACAAAAAATATGGCAACCGATAATAACAATGAACACACATTTTCTTGTATTATGAGTTAATGTAGCAGTTGCTTTATTGGACAAGTGGGCTGATCATTTTCATAAATTAAGCTGATATAAAATAGCATATTGATTATTTTATTTATGTATTTTATTTCATTATATTTTATATTTGGAATATTTATGAATACCTGGGTGTTATCTTAATGTGTTTGGACTTTAATGGTCTTCCAAATCTGTACTAATACTTCTTTGTCATGACTTTCTATCTTATGTATGCACCAGATCCAGCTGCTCACACAGGGCTGAATATAATGTTCCCCTTATAGAATACCACACACCCAAAAAGGGTTTGTTTAGCAGCATACTTCCACAAGTACAGCAAATAGACTTCTGTCTTTATCTGTCTTTCCACTTATTCCGTGGTATTAAGTGGTTGATGACGTTGCAAGAATAACTGCAACACATGTGGGTGCTGCAGGAAGGCGGAAAGTGATGACACAGGGTTGTGTTATGTGAAGATAAAGCCACGTCACTGAAGGGGTTTGTACACATGTGTGTTTGATCACACACCAGTCCTGACTTGTCTGTCTTCCAAGAAGTACACACATAATCCTGAACTGAGCTTTGGGCTGAACCAGCACATGTCTTACTTTTAAGTGCTCAGAAAAGTCAAAGAAGTATTTTTTGTCACAAGAATATTTTGAAGGGAGGGTGTAATTTCAGTTCCAGGAATGTCAAAGACCTTTGAGAGAGTCTTTAAGAGGAAATTAGGTCTGTTCTTGAGAAATCACTCTTTTGGCCCACATGTTTCCAGCTCATCAGCTCATCACTTCCTGTTTTACTCATCTGCTGCACTTACTGGAAGAACAAACCACAACGTGACAGTGAAGTATTACTTTCAAACAAATTTTTTTCCTGTTGTTCTTGAACTGCGGCAACCAACTTTTAACACGATCAGTTTTTATCTAGCCCTATGTCTTTTATTGTGTTAAAGAATGGGTTCACAGTTTTTCAAGTCTGTCTTAAAACAACAGTCAGGAGCCCAAATGAAGAGTGAAACATGTTTTTCTTGCTGTAATCATTTCTCCTGTTCATACTGACATTAGAAGATCCCTTCATAATGCACTTACAATGTAAGTAATGGAGGACAAAATCCACAGTCCTCCTTCTGTACAAAAATGCCAAAGTTCCTCTTTTTGTTACTATATTTCCACCACAGCTCAACAGGGAAACACTGTCAGAGGAAACACAAAGAGGACATTTGATGCTAAAAAGATGGTAAATGTGGCAGATATCCACTTGATATGACAAACTCAGATTGCTGAAGACTCATATAAGCTTCAAATCAACTTTTAAATGCATTTTTGCTCAAAATGACTGTGTGGACACACTGTAGATTTTGGCCTCCATCACTTACATAGAAATCAAATTTGAAGGGGATCTTTTAATAGCCAGTATGAACAGGAGGAATGATTACAGCGAGGAAAACCTCTTTCACTGTTCATATGGACACCTTAAGACACACTTGAAAAATTGTGAACCCGTCTTTTAAAAACAATTTGAGGCTGTAAGACGACAGACAGAGAGCATTTTCAAAGGGTCAGTGATTCTGCTATGCAGCACAGCTGGATGTCTCCAACTTCTTACATTTCATTTCTGTATCTTAAAGTAAAACCAGTTTGCGATTACCAGGTTTTCACTTATATAATATATAAATGCAAAGGACATTTGTGAACATTTATTTCATTGTTGTACAAATGTATGCAGAAAACTGGTGTTTGCTATGCTGTCTACTGCTACAATTTAGTGGTTTTGAGTTAAATGAGAATGAAAGTAAATGCATTATTATACTCAACTCCATTATATTTCACATTAAGAGAGAGGGAAATATTTTTGAAACATTGGTTTATTGATGATAATAGACTCCACTCTAATTGTTTTATTTCCGGTCTGGAGGAATGCATTTGGATATTAGTGAGTTGGATGAAATATTACCCATTGCAGGTATTTCATCACCTCCCCATTATTCAAACATGTTCTGACATGACAGTGACAAACTGATCCATCTTGCAAGGAGTATCTTTAGAATGGACTGTGACCACAACAGATTTTTACAGCCAATACTGATTGCAGTCAGTGCATTTTTCTGGGAGTAAAGTTGCTGACGTTCTGTTTTAAACGAGGTACGATGCAAGATCGTACTTCAAGTGATACCTCAATACTTCGATTCATGGCTTCATAGCTTCATGATGAATAATAAGTTAGCTGAAGAAAGAGCAGGGGAACTTTTAGCTTAGTATTTGCATTTGATTTGAACATTTGATAGGATGTTGCACGTTTTCTTTTCTTTTTGTTTGCATTTATCAAGGGTACAAACCAACAATGATTTTATTTGGAATCATCTGCATCTTCATTCTCTCTTTACTGCATTGTCAGTATGGTAATAAAATCTCCTTATTATATTTTATATGATCTAGCTGCAGAATTTCTCTCCTACTCCAGTTAGCTTTTGTATTTGTTTCTATTACTGCCAATTTCCTAGTATTTTATATGGTGAATACTTGTCTCTGATTGACTATCATTGGCTACCTCCTCTGAACATGTATGTGATTTATCATGTAATAACTTGAGAGCAGCTCCTAAACGCCACACTTACTTACGCTGTAAGTAGTAGATAAGTAAGTAAGTAGGGGTAAATTGCTTGATAACTCACATTCAGCAAAGACCTTTATAACTCTTAAGTTGGCTCTTGAGAGAATTCTTAAATGTAATCCTTTGAAGTTTGATCAATAGTGGCCCAGATTTCCATGAAAATAGATGTGGTTATTGTGTTGATGATAGAAACCTGATCACCACCATCAAGAGAAAAGTTCCACTCTTAAACAGGATATCTCAAAACCCATACACACATTGCCATGACATTTCCTGATCACACACCTGATCACCTTTTGATTTTCCTCTAGTCCCAACCTCAGGACAGACGTCACATTTTTGGCTCCAAGGAAAACTATTGTATTCATGTAACCCTATATAAACATGTATTACATTTATTGCTGTGTTTAAATAAAGACATTTCACATCATTTATTTGTGGAGAAAAAAACGCATAGATGAGTGTTGGTCCCCAAAGCTACATCTAAGACCACAGCCTGGTTACCACCCAGATATCTTCACGACGAATCATCTGCTTCATGCCAGGCTGATGAGAACCAAACACACCATGAGGAACAACTCTCTGAGGCTGTCTTCACCACAATCCTCTATTTTGTTTTTGTTGTTTGGTATTAGCTAACAGCTGTCTAAAATATGCAGCTCATTCCAAGGTTCAAGCCTATTTTATATTAACAAAATGCTTTAGCTAGACACACCAAAATAAAACACAATGTGTGTGAGTGCTCTTAGATCATTGGTTAACAACTTTTTTTTGCTGCTGACCCCTTAAAACAAGTGGGATGTTTACTTGCAACCCCTTCTCACTGGCTGCATATGTCTATATCTATTTTAACTATGTAATATAAAACTTAGTATTATAATAATATTATAATACTAATAATACTACATTTAAAAAATAGCAACATATGCAGCAAATTAATACAATCGAAAACACAATTTAATACATGATCAAGTAATTCACAAGACAAAAGAGCAAAATTAGAGGAAAATCTTGTACAGCAGAACTGTTTTTTTTCCTGATGTCCTAACCTCATGTTTATCTTATGGCCCTTAGTGGGGGTCCCCACCCCCAGCTTTGGGAAAAACTGCCTCTGATAAGCACATAATCGTAAACTTTGCTCACATCTGGAAGGGAAGAATTAGAATTTTTTGCTTTTATAAATGAAATGGTCAGCCTATTACAGAGGCTCTGCTGTTCTGAAATGCTGCAGCTCATCATAAACAGGATAATGGAGATCCACTGGTCTAATTCCTAATCCAGGACTAGCCTGCTTCTGTGTCCTGGGAATCACCCCACGGATCAGGGCCCGTCTTGGTTTCAAAAGAAAATGATGAAACAACGACTGGCAGACAGCAACACAGGCTTTCGCTTTTGGAATAAAATGATGCAGGGTCGTCTCACCATCCTTTCTCTCTGAAATCACCAACCATCATCAAACATCACAACCATCTGAACAGAATAACACCCTCCTCAAGGGTGTCGCCTTGAGAGACATGCCAGGAATGGCTGTTGCCAGCTGTTGTCTGATGTTTTGATTTGGCGTGGCAAAGGGGAGGTCATGATGATGATGGACAAGCACATACTCGAGAGGTTAGAGACATTCACAATCCTTCACGTGCCTGGAATATTCCTCTTATCCTATAGATAGAGCAATGTGGAGTTCCAGTGCAGAGCCATAATGGTATTTGATTTCAGATCCTAAATAAAGAGGAGGCTAACTGCAAGAATACTTTGGATGGTTGAAATAGATCTATACTGCAACAGCCTGGGAAACATAGGTTTGCCATGCAAAATGAGGCCATCTATCTATACGTATGGACATTATCAATTCATGATTCTTGGAGATCTGAAGAAAATTTGTGAATGCAGGGGTATGAATTGCTTAATACCTTTGAAGTATGAAAAAAGGCAATCATTTACTCAGAAATCACCAATTGACCATGAGTGGTTGCATATCATAGTCATTTCCCTATGTTTCCTGTCTCTCTCCACATTCCACTATCAAATAATGGCAAAAATGTCCAAAAGTAATCTTAGAAAAGAGAATTTAAAGTTAATATTGATTGAAAGGGTTATAGTCATCAAAAATCTGCAATAGAGACAACTGAACAGCTGTGGAGCAAAACCAAGACCCCTGTGTTCAGTGTTACACAGTGTGACACTGACATCAAGACCATTTACAAAAACTTGTACTTAAATGTTAATACAAAGAGTATGAGGATGTAGCTGCCTAGTTGTTTTATTCAGTTGTTTTTCATCAGATTGTACAGACAACCTCCAGGGTTGACTCTGTTTCTCAAACCATCATAACAGGAAGTCAACATCTAATGGACATCTGCAGCATTTAAGCAGCTGGTCTCAAATAATATAGGGATAATTTAGTTACAGTGGAAATGTTGTTGGAAGAACAGAACAGAGTTGTGATGATTTACATCTTCTTAGTGCCTTACCAGTGGACTGACCAGAGTTAAAAAGGTGAAGTTTATCATGAGGGTAAGACTAGAGAAAAGATCATGGGGCCATCCAAATATAAAAGGATCATCCTCTGGGGAGCAGGAATGGAAATTGAATAGCCATTGTGAAATTACATTATGCAATATCCTGTATAAAAGTATACATTTTGTGGGCAGTAGAGGAAAAGTCAAGGTGTCACTCAAATCATTAGGACTCAACATTAGGATTCATCCTCTGGATACCATGAATTTCCCCAGCAGATTTCTGTACAGATTTTCTGAGATCATATTAAGTCAGATCACACAGGGAACACAGGCAAGAAATGGCTTACTCTCATCTTGAAAAAAAACTTCAAAGCTTCCAAAGCAAAAGATCAACTGACTCATGTGATCAGGATTTGTATCAAAGCAACTGTAAATTAAAGACAGAACACCACGTGTCTCCAGTCTCATGTTTTCAGTCACCAAAACAGAGAAAAATATTTTTATTTACTTTTACATTGTACATTCAATAAGCAGCAAGCTCCACCTGTTTACGTCTATCCATTGATTAACTACAGAAGAGGTATTCGGACATGGAATTTCATCTAAATTTCATAACATGAACATGTTTATCATTTCGAAACACGAACGTGTTTAATGTTGTGCTGTTTCCAGGACACAGTTGGTCGTGCTACCAAACAAATTGGCCATGGCTAACAAGAGCAAGAACATAGTGAAGAGAGAAATGAAAACACATGTTCCTTTGATAGCTCAGACTGAGCACCAATGACACAAAATCAATTAGATTTTTCATAGCACGGATTAGCCTGGGAAAACACCAGCAAACATTACAGCAAGGCATAGGGCCGGTGCTTCACTGACACAGCTTTATAACACAAAGAAAAGAGAGAATCTAATAAATACAAAAGACTTCTACTGATCCCTTTTCATATCAGTGCAGATTGTGCTGTCCGTAACCCTCCTCACATAGATTGTAATGAAACCTTTTATATGAAGAGTTTTGTTCTAAAAGTTTGGAGAAACTGATGTCTAATATTGCCAACAATTGACAGAAAGTGAAGCTTTGTAGGGGTCATTATGAAATGCAAAATTCATGTAAATATTAGACTTCCCTTCACAGAAAAACAACAGCATTTGTCATTTGTTTACTACTTGGCACTGAGGAGCAAAACAGGGAATAGCATGATGTACAAACAGCATATTCTATTCTATTATATTTCTTTTTTGTGATGATTTTGTTGTTGGTGAAAATAAAAGCAGAGCACAATTGCTCTGTATTTAACATTTTTCAACAATACTGATTAAAACAAAATACAAACAACAAATAATTGTGCATTGCACAAAAAATTGTACGATGCACTTTCCTTTAAAATGACAGCACAAAAAGACAAGCAACCACCCACCCCCACCAAACCCCTATATTTGGTTTGGTTCTTTGCACTTAACTTAACAATTAAACCACAAAATCATACAAAAAAGTATTTAAAATATCCGTTTGAAAGTAGGTTAAGATGTAAAATAAAATTAGGTCCAGATGAGAGTAAAACAGCAATTGAGTGTCAGCCATCACATTTGAGTCAAGGTAAGGCATAAACAGTGTGGGTCGTTGCTTTACATTCTAGAGGATCCTCTCTGGAGTACAGTATGATGTTATTTCATTTATCCAGTGTCTTTATGAGGGAAGGAGTTCAGATTTCCAGTTTACTGAAATGCATACTGAAATTTTTTCCAGCTGTACTGGCAAGTAAAATGAAGTGCTTAATAGAGTAATTTGTTTTCAATGGTTTCAAGTCTCTTAGGATCCACACTTTAGGATCCTGTGGAATATTCTTTTCTATACTTTGTGGGGTTTTATTAACATTTTGACAGAGGACGTTGTGTTGTCTCTATAATTTTAAATTATGAGCTCAAAGTATGAACTCACTGACTGAAATTTTCACCAAAACAAATGAATTTTCAAATAATATTGACCACATTAACTAGACTAGATACACCAATTATGTCATCAATGTTTTTGAGGAAATTAGAAAGGGAACTACCACTTTTATTATTGATTGTTCAGTTTCTTGGCTGCTTCAGTATTGACAGGGGACAATGGTGACGTGTCGGTAACATTGTTACTATGTTAGCTAGGTAGCAAACATTAGCTAGCTAGCATGTTTATTTACTGACTAACCTGGCGGCTGTGGTCCTGTGCGCTAAGTGCAATAAATGCATTTGCTGCCAAATGAAATGTGTAACTGCCAACTACCCTCTTTCGCGCTCTCTCTCTCTCTGTCTCTCTTTGTCTCTGTCTCCGTCTCTGTCTCCGTCTCTCTCTCTCTCTCTCTCTACTTCTACGTGCCTGGCTGTCACAACACACAGGGCGGTGCTGCGTTCATGGCGGCCCTGCCAGTCCATTTAGCAAGCCAGGCCACCGGGAAAAGTCCCAGTGCTTCCGATCACCAGTCCGGGCCTGGCTCCTGGGGAGCTGAGAGGGCAGCGGCCGGACAAACTGCCTTCACCAGGCTGACAGCAGAAATTTACTGAACCAAAATAGTCTGCATGTCGGCTCCACAGGAAGGAATCAACAGTGTTTGTATGAATTGATTCATTGATACAGCTAATAAGTTCAAAACACATACAGCACGATAGTTGTGTGATTTAAACAGCTGCCTGCTCAGATTATGCGTCACTGAAGGCAACAGAAACAGACTTGCCCACCATTCAACAGGGGCTGGAGACGGGAGACTGTCATGTCTGCACACAGACAGCTGCTCTGATGACTTCTCCCTGTCCTGTGCATGAGCACAAATGCCCCCTGCTGATTGGCCTGAGTAGTGTTGTGTGGCTCACTCCAAGCCACTGTGTTTACATGCCAATTTACAGAGCCAGTGCTGTGTATGGACACTTTTTTTTTTCAGCGCACACACAGAAGGGACAGCTAGCGAAAATTGAGAGCAAACTGCTGGACATAAAAAACGTACTGTTACCGTGAGACAAAAAGGCAGACAAAAGTAGTTTAGTTCAATCACCCATAACACAGAGACAGCAAACCATGTAATGTGTAGGGAAGAACTTCAAAGGTGATTATTGCTTTGCACTTTTCATTTATTGCCTATTTTTTACAACCTAACTTTGTGGAAAGAAGACGGGGAACAAGAGGTTATGGAGAGTCTCTTGTAAACACTTTGCTTGTCAGTAGCTCAGCTTTATCTCTGGAGAACACCCCCAACTCTGGGAGTGATGTCCAAATTAGAAAATGTGCGTCATGTAGCAGGTGGATGTGACTCCCCTCGTTGACACCTGCTGATAGACGTAACAGCAGAGCAGAAGAGAGAGACTGAGATACTGATGTAACTGACCTGCATGCTGGTATTTGACATGTTTTTTTTTCTTCTTGAAAACAAATCATTTTTAAAAATTTTTTTTTTTTTGTTTGTGCTTTGCTGAATAACGTATTTGTATTCGGGCACACTCCTAAGAGGTAGCACAACTAAAATGACTTCCCAACAGTCATATTTCTAATGACATTGAACATTTCTTAACCAAACTAAACTTAAAAAAAATCTAAACATGTCTTTTCATACCAGTTTGTACAGCTTATCAGCAAAATGGATTGTCATTTAGATGTGATGTGTGACAAAAACACTTGAATACAGTCTACTGTCTAATTTTAAAGGAATGCGAGAAGATGGTTGCTACCCCCTCCTAAATGTGAAATTATACAAAACTCCTTTTTACCTATACTTATTCCCATACTTATATACAAACAAACTGGCTAATTTACAAAATTAGAATTTATGGATTGGCTGTTAGCTCTACAGAGCCATTTACCGACTAACAACAGCCGGTCTCACAGCTGCATGCAACATCTCACAAGTCTGCTCATAGTGAAGTTGCAGGCCTTGCACATTATTACTTGTACTTGTGTACTTTCTCACATTTAATGAAGCTAGCAGTGTCCCTCTGCTTGCAGTTTGTGCCAAGCTAGGCTAAACAAGTCTATCTATGTCTCTGTATGGACACAAGAGCGTCTCCCACAATGTCGAGTTTTGGACTTTCTTTTTTTTTTTGTCTTTACAAGCACATGATAAAGCACTCATCTGACAGCACAGCTTATACTGGATAAATGTCTCTAATGCTTTTTGACTAGCTTGTTAGCTTATGGGAGACAACATGTAAATCAGAAATCTTTGCAGTTTTGTTTTTTCACTTCTTATTGAGTTAGGCTAGCAATTTCCCCCTAGTCTTTGTTCTAAGCCAGCCTATATCTTACTACATCCCTAACTTATCTCTAACTTACAACATTTTTGCCAAACTCTTTAAAAACAAATCTAGTATCCACATAGTTAAGTTTTACAATTACATTTTTGGAAACATTCCAAACTGAATTTGTCAGTCTCTTCTTTTCCATTTGTCTTTTATTCTTGTTTTTATTTCTAAACAACACTACTGCTATGATGGCTGTAAATAGATATTTTATAAAATTAAAAAGAAGCAGCATACGACTGAGCTTCAGTTGTATGCCATCCTTTCACTGAGTTCTGACTTATTCTCATGATATTAATAATTTTGATGATGTGTCCCTATTCATCTTCTGCTCTTAATGACTTGATGAGATGTTAAAATGGACATTGTATCCTTCTGTGCTGCAAAAATATCCGTCTTAACATTTTAATAGTGATGTGATTTTGCTCCACACACAGTGGACTGGCTGCTCAAAAAATCTGTGCAATAAGCATTCGGCAGAACGACACACAGAGCAGCAAGATGAAAAAGAACCACTATTAGAAGCTGCCAGCCCTCATCTCTCCAACACCAGCGCCTGTCTCCACCAATCACACATCTGCTCTGCTGAGACTGTCTCCTCTGTCCCAGGATGCCTTTCTTGGTCAGAAGCTCTGTTAATATTCCACACACAAAAGAAGGGTTAATCATCATGTCAGACACTGCTTCGATTTGATTGAACATTTCAGACTGTGTCTATCAAACAACACGTCACATTCGACAAAAGCTGTATATGAAACAGAATGTTATATACAGAGAATAACTGTATGAATACATAATGATATGTAAATAGTGTTGAGGGTAATCAAAGCTCTGTCAGCCTTTGAAAATCAGTAAATACCTGGAGCTCAGTGATGGAGGCAGAGCTGCAGTAGTCTCATGATTTTTCTATTCAGTCCTAGCGTCCAAATCTCAAGTCAATCAGACAAATCCAAGTCATGTCTAAAGTTAATCAGGACAAGTTATGTCTCAAGTCCAAGTTTCAAGTCTTGTCAAGTCTCACATCTTTACAATTCTGTTGCAAATCCGTCAGGTTTCTGAATGCTGACAATTAAGCATTTTTCCTTCCCAGGCTTAATAGTGATTCTCACAACAATTTAATTTTTAAGCTGTGTGGCTACGCAATGAAACATTTTCAACTCGCATGGACGCCTATTTGATTCGTTTTGCACCACCCTGGGCGAATTTACATCTACTTCACATTCTGTCTCAACACACAGTCACACAGTTCAAGTTTTATTTGATGAGGTTTCACTACTCCACCTTTAAGACTTCTTGTCTAACTCCAACACAGAGATGAGTGCAATTTGTGGAGCTCAAAGTATCAAAAAATTACATTTGAATCTGATAATCCACAGATCATAAGAACTCCCTCTGACTAAATAAAAAGATTATCTGCATTGTTCATTGAAAAACACATTAGTGAGTTTTTCAAATGTCAATGTACTTTCTCAGACCATGTCCACACTAAGCCAGCTAAATTTGTTAACGTATCTTTTTCTCTCCATTTTGGCCCTCCATCCAGACAAAAACATGCCCAGTAGGAGGAGAATTACCTGTTTTGGCATTTTAATGTGGACAGAGGTATTTGCAGAAAGAACCTGGAACTCCTGCAGTGGATGCATACAGGGGTGGAACAGCGATTTTAAAAGTGTGGGGGTTCTAGAGGTGGGACATGAGCAACCCCCCGCCTTCAAGACCTGTTCCAGTCTCAACATGCCAAATCAAAATGAATGCCATGCATTTAAACAATTTTCTCTACCACTGTAGTTGTAACCACTGCTTCAGCTTACCATAAAATAATTACTGAGACCACTGAGAGTGTAACAACTCAGCAGAATTTATTTAGGGTCTGGTAGCAGTTTACTACTTAAATTCAATTATTTGTATGAATTGCTGTACTGGAGCATAGCTATCCTTATTATACATAAGATAATCACAGAGTATCTTTATCCTACTTCCTTACATACCTTACAGACATGAAATTAAAGGAAACTTACACTTCCATTAAAATTAAATGGATAGTATAGATGCATAACAAATTGAACCCTGGTAACAAATCAGTATCTTCAAATAATTGTCTTAATAACATTAACAATTACAGGTTCAACCTGAAAATGTATTATGTTGCCCATAAAACGTAAAGAGTCATTTCTGAATCTATGGACTAGTACAACCTAAACTGTCTTCAGTTAAAAAAAAAAAGTGTCTCTTTTAGTAGGAATCCAAAGGGGACCTTTAATTGTCTTTAATTGGGAAATTAAATACCAAAAGTTGTTCAGGAGGTTTTGAATCAGCAGGTGTCAGTTCCTCTCCAACAGCCACAGGGAACAAGTAGTCCCTCTTCATCTGAAGTCTTCCTCAAAGCTAACAGGAGAATATCACATAAGCAGGTGATTTGAGGCTAGTGAGTGCAGAGAGTGAGCAACTGGCTCTCACAGGCCACAGCTACAACCATCTGAACCCTTTTTAAGCTCAATAATAAATAGTAATATTACTGTGGTCTAGCTTTAATACACAATACAAACTATAGCTCATTCTAACTTATATTAAATGCAAAACACACATTACTCCCAAACATAAGGAGTAAAATTATGACGTCTAAAGCAACATATTCCTTTGACATTTTGCTTAAAGCAGCATGAACTATGTGAGTTTACATTCTGGACACAACGGTAACTTGTACATATTCTTGTCAAAGTCCGCCTAGCATGGTTGCTAATTAGCGATTAGTTTAACTCCGGTAGCGATTAGCATGCTGATAATTAATATGGTCGTTAAGACTTTACAATAAAGCTGGCAACACATTGCCATAAGACAGACAGATGTTACACATCTTAAATATGAATGCTCACCTTTGTCTATGATTATTTAAAAACGACAATAGAAGTGACTTTAAAAACCAAATTTGCCACCTGGCTTACATTTAGGATAGCCTATTTCATTTATGTTCAATAATTTTAGCTGAGCTGACACATCACATAACAACACATAACAAGACAAAGTTACAAAAGAAAATTCTACATTACTAACT